>NC_092334.1:646098333-646412916 GCF_046630445.1 Rutidosis leptorrhynchoides
TTACTACTTCAAGTATAGTAGGTAAACCTACTGGAAATGCTGAGAAAATAACTTGAGCTTCAAAGGATCTTTGATGGCTTGGAAGCTCTTGAAGCAGAATCGTGACACGAAAAACAAGTTCAAGTAAGATTACTCCTTGATTTAAGATAGTTATATTTATAGGAATTGAACCAAAGCTTGGATATGATTATTACCTTGATTAAGAATGAAAATTTACTAAGATTAGATGAAAGTTCTTGATCTTTGATGAGTTGTTGGATTGGATTAAAAAGATTGGAAGTAATCTTGCAACTTCTTGATTCTAGGTTGTTTTATGAAACTAGAACTTGTAGAATTTATGAAGAACACTTAGAACTTGAAGATAGAACTTGAGAGAGATCAATTAGATAAATAAAATTGAAGAATGAAAGTATTTGTAGGTGATTTTGGTCGTGGATAGTGGGTTAGATATAAAGGATGTGTAAGTTTGTTTTCTTGTAAATAATTCATGAATGATTAATAATAATTTGGTAATGTTGCTAAATAATTCATACTAGATTACAAAGAATGGTTCTCACATGTTTAGGTGACTCATTAAGGCTACTAAGAGCTGATCATTGAAGTGTATATACCAATATTAAATACATCTAGAAGCTGCGTATCATACGAGTACGAATACTGAATGAATACGAGTAGAATTGTTGATGAAAAAGAATGAGAATGTTATTGTGACCAACTTTGATAAGTATGAGTATTTTGATATATGTCTTGAAATCTTCCAAAAGTGTATTATTACATCTTGATACACTACATGTATATACATTTTAACTGAGTCGTTAAGTCATCGTTAGTCGTTACATGTAAGTGTTGTTTCGAAACCCTTAAGTTAAAGATCTTGTTAAATGTAATTAATCCATTGTTATTTTACTTAATGAGATGTTAAATTGTTATGTTAACATTATAACATGGTGTATTAATATATCTTAATATATATATATATATATATATATATATATATATATATATATATATATATATATATATATATATATATATATATATATATATATATATATATGTTAAAATGCTATTACAACAATAATTGTTACATATATATATTGTTTCGAAATCCTTAAGTTAGTAGTCTCATCTTACTCGTGTAGTTCATTGTTAATACACTTAATGATATATTTAATTATCATTTTATCATGTTAAACATAGTGTGTTAATATCTTAATACAATACATATGTATTTATTTTAATTAAAACGTTGTTATAACGATAATCGTTATATATATCGTTTCGAGTTTCTTTAATTCAGTAGTTTCATTTTATGCATATAACTCTTTGTTAATATATTTTGTGAGATACTTACTTATCATAATATCATGTTAAATATATATATCCATATATATATCATCATGTCATTTTTACAAGTTTTAACGTCCGTGAATCGCCGTTCAATTTGGGTGGTCAATTGTCTACATAAACTCATTCCAATTAGTCAAGTCTTAACAAGTTTGATTGCTTAACCTATTGGAAACATTTAATCATGTAAATATAATTTTCATTTAATATATAATCATGGAAATGTTCGGGTCACTACAGTAGCTACCGGTTAAATAAATTTCTTCCCGAAATTTTAAGCAGTTGAAGGTGTTGATGCATCTTCTGGAAATAGGTGTGGGTATTTCAGCTTCATCTGATCTTCATGCTCTCAGGTGAACTCAGGTCCTCTACGAACACTTCATCGAACTTTAACGATCGGTATCTTGTTTTGCTTGAGTCCTTTAACCTCACGATCCATTATCTCGATGGGTTCTTCAACGAATTGTAGTTTTTCGTTTATTTTAATTTCGTCTAAAGGATTAGTGAGATCTTCTTTAGCTAAGAATTTCATCAGATTCGAGACATGAAAGGTATTATGTACGCCAGCTAACTGTTGCGGTAATTCAAGTCGATAAGCTACTGGTCCGACACGATCAATAATCTTGAATGGCCCAATGTATCTCGGGTTTAGTTTTCCCCGTTTTCCAAAATGAACAACGCCTTTCCAAGGTGATACCTTAAGCATGACCATGCCACCAATTTCAATTTCTAAATCTTTTCTTCTAATGTCCGCGTAGCTCTTTTGCCGATTATGTGCGGTTTTCAACCGTTGTTGAATTTGAATGATTTTCTCGGTAGTTTCTTGGATTATCTCCGGACCCATAATTTGTCTATCCCCTACCTCACTCCAACAAATCGGAGACCTGCACTTTCTGCCTCGAACGGTGCCGCCTCAATACTCAAGTGGTAACTGTTGTTGTAGGAAAATTCTGCTAACGGTAGATGTAGATCCCAACCATTTCCAAAATCAATAACACATACTCATAGCATGTCTTCAAGTGTCTGTATAGTCCTTTCACTTTGCCCATCAGTTTGTGGATGATAGGCAGTACTCATGTCTAGACGAGTTCCCAGTTGTAACGTTTGCCAAAACCTTGAAACAAATCTACCATCCCTATCAGAGATAATAGAGATTGGTATTCCATGTCTGGAGACGATTTTCTTCAAGTACAGTCGTGCTAACTTCTCCATTTTGTCATCTTCTCTCATTGGCAGGAAGTGTGCTGACTTGGTAAGATGATCGACTATTACCCAAATTGTATCATAACCACTTGCAGTTCTTGGTAATTTAGTAATGAAATCCATGGTAATGTTTTCCCATTTCCATTCCGGGATTTCAGGTTGTTGAAGTAGACCTGATGGTTTCTGATGTTCAGCCTTGACTTTAGAACAAGTCAAACATTCTCCTACGTATGTAGCAATATCGGCTTTCGTACCCGGCCACCAAAAGTGTTTCTTGAGATCTTGGTACATCTTTCCCGCTTCGGGATGTATTGAATATCTGGTTTTATGTGCTTCTCGAAGTACCATTTCTCTCATATCTCCAAACTTTGGTACCCAAATTCTTTCATCCCTATACCGGGTTCCGTCTTCCTAAATATTAAGATGTTTCTCCGATCCTTTGGGTTTTTCATTCTTCAAATTTCATTCTTTTAAAACCCCTTGTTGTGCTTCTTTTATTCGAGTAGTAAGGTTAGTATGAATAATTATATTCATAGCTTTTACTCGAATAGGTTCCGTGTCCTTTCTGCTCAAGGTGTCGGCTACCACATTTGCCTTTCCCGGGTGGTAACGAATCTCAAAGTCTTAATCATTCAATAACTCAATCCACCTACGCTGCCACATGTTCAGTTGTTTCTGATCAAATATATGTTGGAGACTTTTGTGGTCGGTATATATAATACTTTTGACCCATATAAGTAGTGCCTCCATGTCTTTAATTCAAAAACAATAGCGCCCAACTCCAAATCGTGAGTCGTATAATTTTGCTCGTAAATCTTCAATTGTCTGGACGCATAAGTAATTACCTTCGTTCGTTGCATTAATACACAACTAAGGCCTTGCTTTGAGGCGTCACAATAAATCACAAAATCATCATTCCCTTCAGGCAATAACAATATAGGTGCCGCAGTTAATTTATTCTTCAATAACTGAAATGCTTTCTCTTACTCATCCTTCCATTCAAATTTCTTCCCTTTATGCGTTAATGCAGTCAAGGGTTTTGCTATTTTGGAAAAATCTTGGATGAATCTTCTGTAGTAACCAGCCAATCCTAAAAATTGGCGTATATGCTTCAGAGTTTTCGGGGTTTCCCAGTTTTCAACAGTTTCAATCTTTGACGAGTCAACCGAAATACCTTCTTTGTTCACTACATGACCGAGGAATTCAACTTCTTCCAATCAAAATGCACACTTTGAAAACTTAGCGTACAGTTTTTCCTTCCTCAATAATTCAAGCACTTTTCTCAAATGTTCTTCGTGCTCTTGATCATTCTTTGAGTAAATAAGTATGTCATCGATGAAAACAATGACAAACTTGTCAAGATATGGCCTACACACTCGGTTCATGAGGTCCATGAACATAGCTGGTGCGTTATTCAATCCAAACGGCATAACCATCAACTCATAATGACCGTAACGCATCCTAAAAGCAGTCTTCGGAATATCATCCTCCTTCACCCGCATCTGATGATACCCGGAACGTAAATCGATCTTCGAATAAACCGACAAGCCTTGTAGTTGATCAAATAAGTCTTCGATTCTCGGTAGTGGATAAAGGTTCTTAATGGTAAGTTTGTTCAACTCTCGGTATTCGATACACAACCTGAATGTACCATCCTTCTTTTTGACAAACAAAACAGGAGCTCCCCACGGTGCTGTGCTTGGTCGAATGAAACCACGTTCCAAAAGTTCTTGTAATTGACTTTGTAATTCCTTCATTTCGCTGGGTGCGAGTCTGTATGGAGCACGAGCTATCGGTGCAGCTCCTGGTACAAGGTCTATTTGAAATTCAACGGATCGGTGTGGAGGTAGTCCCAGTAATTCTTTCAGAAATACATCGAGAAATTCTTTTGCGACGGGAACATCATTGATGTTCTTTTCTTCAGTTTGTACTTTCTCGACGTGTGCTAGAACAGCATAGCAACTTTTTCTTATTAGCTTCGCGTTGCTCTTTTCTCCGTACACCATTAAGGGTTTTCTCTTTTCGCGCATAATGCGAATCGCATTTTTGTAACAAACGATCTCTGCTTTCACCTCTTTTAAACAGTCCATCCCAATTATCACATCAAAACTCCCTAACTCTACTGGTATCAAATCAATCTTAAACATTTCGCTAGCCAGTTTAATTTCTCGATTCCGACATATTTTATCTGCTGTAATTAATTTACCGTTAGCTAATTCGAGTAAAAATTTATTATCCAAAGGCTTCAATGGACAACTTAATTTAGAACAAAAATCTCTACTCATATAGCTTCTATTCGCACCCGAATCAAATAAAACATAAGCAGATTTATTGTCAATAAGAAACATACCCGTAACAAGCTCCGGGTCTTCCTGCGCTTCTGCTGCATTAATATTGAAAACTCTTCCGCGGCCTTGCCCATTAATATTCCCCTGATTCGGGTAATTTCAAATAATGTGGCCCGGTTTTCCACATCCATAACAAACTACGGCGGCATTATTTGTTCCGACATTATTTGTTCTTTTAATTCTGTTATTCATCGGTCCGTAGACCTCACACTTCGTCGTACCATGACCATTTCTATTACACTTGGTGCAAAATTTCGTGTAGAACCCATTCGGATGATACTCTTCACACCTTTGGCATGACTGTTTCTGCTTCTAGTTGTTATAGGAATTGTTGTTGTTGCGGTTGTTATTGTTGTTGGGATGATTGTTGTAGTTGTTGTTGTTGTTGGGACGTTTGTTGTAGTTGTTATGGTGGTTATTGTAGTTGTTGTTGGGATTGCGATTGTTGTTGTTGTGATTAATGTTGCGGTCGTTGTTGTTGTTGTATTGGTGACTCTTGTCACTGTTTTCCTCCCACTTTCTCTTGACTTGTTTCATGGTGGTCTCTTCGGCCGCCTGCTCTTTAATCCTTCCCTCAATCTGGTTTACTAGTTTGTGAGCCATTCGACTTGCCTTTTGTATGGAGGTGGGCTCATTTGAACTCACATCCTCCTGGATTCTTTCTGGTAATCCTTTTACAAACGAGTCGATCTGCTCTTCTTCATCTTCAAACACTCTTGGACACAATAGGCACAACTCTGTGAATCATCGTTCGTATGTGGTAATATCGAATCCTTACGTTCGTAATCCTCTAAGCTCTACCTTGAGCTTATTGACCTCATTTCTGGGACGGTACTACTCATTCATCATGTGTTTGAATGCTGACCACGGTAGTGCGTAAGCAGCATCTTGTCCCACTTACTCGAGATAGGTGTTCCACCATGTTAACACAGTACCCGTGAAAGTATGCGTGGCGTACTTTACCCTATCTTCTTCAGTACATTTACTTATGGAAAACACCGATTTAACCTTCTCGGTCTACCATTTTAATCCGATTGGACCCTCGGTTCCATCGAATTCCAGAGGTTTACAGGCAGTGAATTCTTTGTAGGAGCATCCTACACGATTTCTTGTGGCGTTAGTTCCGTTGCTAGATTCAGAGTTATTGTTGTTTTGCATCGCAGCTTGTACTGCGGCTATGTTTGCTGCAAGGAAAACACGGAAGTCTTCCTCGCTCATGTTCAAGTTCTGACGAGTAGTCGGTGCCATTTCCTTCAAAAATAGCTAAAAGAATTAAGTTAATCATATAGAATATTAAGAGTAGTCAATAGTATTTCGTAGCATAATATGAACTCATTTATAAAAGTTTTTTCTTCATATTAGCGCTTTATAAGTTTTAATTCGGGTAGTACCTACCCGTTAAGTTCATACTTAGTAGCTAATATACAATTCAACTACTACAATTCTATATGAAAAACTGATTACAATAATATTTCGCGTTCAAACTTTTATACAATATTTTACAAACTTACAATACCGCTATTTTACATATAACATGAAATATAGCACACAATAACTTTGATACAAGGCAGTTGTGAAGACAATTCTAGTTTAACGCAAGTCGTTCAGCAAAGTCAATAAAGACACGTAATTCATAGGTCCAGAAATAAGTCATTCATTCGGGTTTTACTAATACTATTTCCCATCCTTGGTCTTGTAGAAAATAACCGTTGTGGCCATTGGCTAGGCCGCATGTTGTAACGTCATTAAAAGGACGGGGGTTACGTAATGCCCAGCAGCTCCGTAACAATCTAAAAACCTTATCTCTCACCCCAACTACTGAATCCATCACTTGTGGGAATGTTTTATTTAGAAGTTGCAATCCGATGTTCTTTTTCTCAATTTGGTGAGAAGCGAACATCACTAACCCGTAAACATAACATGCTTCTTTAAGTTGCATGTTTGAAGCTCTTTCTAAAGAACGAAGTCTTATGTTGAGATATGTGGAGTCAAAATAGGCTCTCAACCCGTAGCGGAAAATTGCATTAGGGTTTCCCGCACACAAAGCCTTAAAGAAAACACGTTGTAACTTAAGGTTTCCCCAATGTGAGATACACCATCTATTGAAGGAAAGCCTTTTATAAACCAAGGCATGCCTAGAACGTCTTTCAAATGTCCTACAAACTAATCTCGCCATAAATAATTGAGCCGATGAATTCTGACCAACTCTAGACAAGATTTCATCAATCATATCCCCTGATAGGTCTTCTAAAATATTATGTTGTCTATCCTAAACGTCCATTTTGTGTTTTTATACTGTAAAATAGACGAAGATTAGATTCGTAAAAGATAATTAACAAACAATAGAAGCAATTTTTACATATAACATAAAAGTACAAGCACACTACAATACATATATTACACAGCATGATTACAACTCTTTATCCCGACTCACTTGTTTCTTCCTCTTCGAACTCGGTTCGTTTTGCTAGTTTCCTAGGGATAAATGGTGCTCCTCTAATACGATCTGTCCTTTTCACAAATGGTCTAGAAAAACCTGGTGGCTTAGATGTTCCCGAGTTATAGTTACAATTTAAGAAGTACGGGTGTTTACGGTATACACCATCGGGGTATTTCATGTTAACATAGAGTTCATCAGATTTGGGATCGGTTTTCTCTATTTTGATAGCTTTTCCCTTATTATTTTCTTTTGCTTTCTTAAATTGGGCCGGGGTAATTTCTATAATATCATCGGAATCCTCATCGGGATCCGATTCATCGAAAAATTGGTAATCTTCCCAATATTTTTTCTCCTCAGCTGAGACACCACAAACCATTTTTAACTTTGGTCCATTTGTTGATGATTTTCTTTTATTTAACTGTTTTGTAGTTTTTAATATTACCTCCCCCGGTTCCTCTTCTTCCGGTTCCTCTTCTTCCGATTCCTCTTCGGAAATTTGTGAATCTTCCCAAAATACATTCGACTCTTCATTGTTATTAGGAGAGTCGATAGGATTTATACTAGAAGTAGACATCTATCATACAATAGCAAGCACGTTAAGAAATTAATATATCACATAATATTTATATGTAAAAATATATAGTTTATAAACAAAAATGTTAAGCAATCGTTTTAAAAAAAAAACAAACACGGTCGAAGTCCAGACTCACTAATGCATCCTAACAAACTCGGTTAGACACAATAATGCAAATTTCTGGTTCTCTAAGACCAACGCTCGGATACCAACTGAAATGTCCCGTTCATATTGATTATAAACGTTTCATATTAATTGGTTTCGTTGCGAGGTTTTGACCTCTATATGAGACGTTTTTCAAAGACTGCATTCGTTTTTAAAACAAACCATAACCTTTATTCTATCGATAAAGGTTTAATAGACATAACGTAGATTATCAAGTAATGATAATCTAAAATATAACTTTTACACACGACCATTCATAATGGTTTACAATAATATTTTACAACAATTTATTTTCCGAATGCAGTTTTTAAACAATATCATACAAGCATGCTGACTCCAATTCTTGTCTTTAATTAGCATGCAACAGCGGAAACTCTTAACAATCACCTGAGAATAAACATGCTTAAAACGTCAACAATAATGTTGGTGAGTTATAGGTTTAACCTATATATTTATCAAATCGTAATAATAGACCACATGATTTCATATTTCCATTTCTCATAAACATCATGCATGCATATAGCAATCTGCATAAAAATCATTCATATGGTGAACACCTGGGAACCGACATTAACAAGATGCATATAGAATATCCCCATCATTCCGGGACTCCCTTCGGATATGATAATTTCGAAGTACTAAAGCATCCGTAACCTGGATGGGGCTTATTGGGCACGATAGATCTATCTTTAGGCTTCGCGTCAATTAGGGGCCAGTTCCCTAATTCTTAGGCTACCAAGCTAAAAGGAGCATATTCGATTTCGATAATCCAACCATAGAATGTAGTTTCACGTACTTGTGTCTATTTTGTAAAATATTTATAAAACTGCATGTATTCTCATCCCAAAAATATTAGATTTTAAAAGTGGGACTATAACTCACTTTCACAGATTTTCACTTCGTAGAAAAATAACACTTGGCCACTTGTCGATTCACGAACCTATAACAAATATATACATATATCAAAGTATGATAGAAATATATTCATATCATATTTTATTACGTTTTAACGATTTAAGTTGTTAAGTTAGCAGTCCAACGTTAGTAGTCCACAATTAGTAGTCCACAGTTAGTAGTACATAAATCAATATATTTTCTCGAATCAATCCACGACCCAGTGTGTACATGTCTCAGACTCAATCACAACTCAAAGTATATATATATATATATATATATATATATATATATATATATATATATATATATATATATATATGAGTCAACCTCGAGCCTTTATATGCTAACTCGAGCATTACCGCATATAGAGTGACTTACGGTTATTCCAAATAATATATATATAGATGACGTCGATATGATATGTTAAAATATTGTATACGTGTCTATGGTCTATCAAGACATGTATAATACAAGAAAGTTAGTTAAGATATAGTTAGTATAGATTTGTTACAAAATTTCACGTAGCTAAAACAAACAAATTTATCCAATTTTGTTTTACCCATAATTTCTTCGTTAAAAATCCGTTTTAAGTGAATCAAATTGCTATGGTTTCGTATCGAACTTAAATTTATGAATATAAACATAAAAAGTGATGGTTTATAGTCGGATTTACAGGTTACAAGTCATTTTTATAAGAGGTAGTCATTTCAGTCGAAAGAACGACATCTTGATGACTATTTTGAAAAACATACTTCCACTTTGAGTTTAACCATGATTTTCGAATATAGTTTCATGTTCATAAGAAATATCATTTTCCTAGAAGAACAAATTTTAAATCAAAGTTTATCATAGTTTTTAATTATCCAACCCAAAACAGCCCCTGGTTTTACAACGACGGCGTATGTCCAATTTTACGGTTTTCTTTGTGTTTCCAAGTTTTAAATCATTAAGTTAGCATATCATATAGATATAGAACATGTGTTTAGTTAATTTTAAAAGTTAAGTTAGAAGGATTAACTTTGTTTGCGAACAAGTTTAGAATTAACTAAACTATGTTCTAGTGATTACAAGTTTAAATCTTCGAATAAGATAATTATATATATATATATATATATATATATATATATATATATATATATAAATTGAATAATGTTATGAACATAATTACTACCTCAAGTATAGTAGGTAAACCTACTGGAAATGATGAGAAAATAACTTGAGCTTCAAAGGATCTTTGATGGCTTGGAAGTTCTTGAAGCAGAATCATGACACAAAAACAAGTTCAAGTAAGATTACTACTTGATTTAAGATAGTTATGTTTACAGGAATTGAACCAAAGCTTGGATATGATTATTACCTTGTTTAAGAATGAAAAGTTACTGAGATTAGATGGAAGAACTTGATCTTTGATGAGTTGTTGGATTGGATTAAAAAGATTGGAAGTAATCTTGCAACTTCTTGATTCTAGGTTGTTTTATGAAACTAGAACTTGTAGAATATATGAAGAACACTTAGAACTTGAAGATAGAACTTGAGAGAGATAAATTAGATGAAGAAAATTGAAGAATGAAAGTGTTTGTAGTTGTTTTTGGTCATGGATAATGGGTTAGATATAAAGGATGTGTAAGTTTGTTTTCTTGTAAATAATTCATGAATGATTAATAATAATTTTGTAATCTTGCTAAATAATTCATACTAGATTACAAAGAATGGTTCCCACATGTTTAGGTGACTCATTAAGGCTGCTAAGAGCTGATCATTGAAGTGTATATACCAATAGTAAATACATCTAGAAGCTGCATATCATACGAGTACGAATACTGAATGAATACGAGTAGAATTGCTGATGAAAACGAATGAGAATGTTATTGTGACCAACTTTGATAAGTATGAGTGTTTTGATATATGTCTTGAAGTCTTCCAAAAGTGTATTAGTACATCTTGATACACTACATGTATATGCATTTTAACTGAGTCGTTAAGTCATCGTTAGTCGTTACATGTAAGTGTTGTTTCGAAACCCTTAAGTTAACGATCTTGTTAAATGTAATTAATCCATTGTTATTATACTTAATGAGATGTTAAATTGTTATGTTAACATGATAACATGGTGTATTAATATATCTTAATATCATATATATATATATATATATATATATATATATATATATATATATATATATATATATATATATATATATATATATATATATATATATATATATATATATATATGTTAAAATGCTATTACAACGATAATTGTTACATATATATATTGTTTCGAAATCCTTAAGTTAGTAGTCTCATCTTACTCGTGTAGTTCATTGTTAATACACTTAATGATATATTTAATTATCATTTTATCATGTTAAACATAGTGTGTTAATATCTTAATACAATACATATGTATTTATTTTAATTAAAACGTTGTTATAACGATAATCGTTATATATATCGTTTCAAGTTTCTTTAATTCAGTAGTTTCATTTTATGCATATAACTCTTTGTTAATATAATTTGTGAGATACTTACTTATCATAATATCATGTTAAATATATTTTTCCATATATATATATCATCATGTCGTTTTTACAAGTTTTAACGTTCGTGAATCGCCGGTCAATTTAGGTGGTCAATTGTCTACATAAACTCATTCCAATTAACCAAGTCTTAACAAGTTTGATTGCTTAACATGTTGGAAACATTTAATCATGTAAATATAGTTTTCATTTAATATATAATCATGAAAAAGTTCGGGTCACTACATCTTCCTACTCAGCACGAATTAATTTTCACCGCTACTACCGTTAAACTTGAAATAATTTTACGAACAAAACGAGACTTACTACGTCCGAAACGAATACCTTTTTAAAAACGCTAACCACACCGACATCTAAACGAGTCTTAACACATGAGCCGTTTCTCTCTCTGTACATACACAACGCTACGTTAAATACGAACATGCATGCCGAAAGCCATCGCCACATCGCGCGGGCTGCTCCAGACTAGTTAGGGACTAAAGTTAAAAATGATCATGATTGGTCTCAACTTATTTTACATATGCTATATGACATGGGACAGTTGGTCGTATCATCAGGTGAAAAACGACAATGAGCCAACCCCCTTTTCACATTTGGATTTTCATTCCTCCCCCCTCAAATATAAACAGCTTACAAAAAAATACCCTAACCTCCAGGGGTTAAACCGTCAATTGTCTAAATTAAAATAAAAACTCCACCCAAACACTTCGACAACCCGTATCTTCCTCCTCGACCCGAGTTAGATTTCACCGACCATACCGTTAAACTCGAAATAATTTTATGAACAAAACGAAACTAGGTACATTCGAAACGGACACTTTTTAAAAAACGCTATAACACAACGACAGCCCGTATCTTTCTGCTCGCCGCGAGTTAAATTTTTTCGACACCAGCATCATACTCGAAATATTTTATGAACAAAACGAAAAAACGTGAGTTCGAAACGGACACTTTTTAAAAAAATGCTAAACACAACGACAACCCGTATCTTTCTGCTCGCCACGAGTTAAATTTTTTCGCCATCACCGTTAGACTCGAAATAATTTTATCAACAAAACGAAACTAACTACGTTCGAACCGGACCAAAAGCCCCCGCCGCATCGCGGGGGCCGGACCCGAACTAATTAACATACATCATGAATAGTCCCAGGATTTAACCGTTAGTTTAACCCATTTAACTAAGGCACTTGTAAAATACATGATGAGCAGTTTGATCCTTTTCACCAATTAATAAATAAATTTTTATATTCAAATGAATCTATGTTTCAGGTCGATTAGTGAGTTACAATCACACAATTATGTTCCCTTCATCATGAAAACATATCTGTATAAATTAATGGCAACAGATCTATATTCATAATACTCCCTTATTGTTCTACGGAGTATTAATTTAATTTACGACTGTACCCTTGCTTTTCATTCGCATTAGCGGCGCCTATGTGTTACTAGTGTGGGTTGAGCCATTTAATTTTCTACTTTCAGTACACTTTCACTGCATTCTCTAGCACTCTTATGTAGATATATACAATTAATTCATATTCATATTTTATAATTATCTTTGATCTTTGATTGTGAATTCTGACATCATATAATTTTAATAAATCTGTCGGTATTGCATCATCTGAACAAAATCGTTACGGAGTATCACTTGTTAGTTGTTACAAACTTTATGGAATTTCTATTACAGTTATAATATTTACAATATCATATACGTAAAATGTCTTTATATTTTGAGTTAATTACACTGATCGTCCCTGTGATATTGGTTAAATTACGTCGCTAGTCCCTAACTCTTAAAAATTATATGCTTCGTCCCTGTAGTTTTAAGTCCAAATGGCGATGGTCCATGTGGTCTTGGTTAAATTACATCGCTAGTCCCTAACTTTTGAAAATTATATGCTTCGTCCCTGTGATTTTAAGTTCAAACGACGGTGGTCCCTGTAGTCTTGGTTAAATTACATCGCCATTGGGACTTAAAATCACAATATTCATAAAATTAATTCATGTTTCTTCTCATTCTACAATAGCAATATTCATAAAATTAATTATTATAAACACATTTTGTGGAAATCTTAAAATAAGTAGGAGCGTCAAAAAGATAATCACAGAGTTGATATTGTTTTGATATTTATGTAGTTTTCTAAAATAAAATGATGAGATTTATGTATTACATATACTTTGGTGGACTTTCTACTTAAAAAGGAAGAAAACCTGTGTTCTGTTAGTGATACTATATAACTCGAATGAACACAATCATATGTAAGTATGTTGAAGCTGTCCGCCTCTATAAGTTATTAGTCATAATGGTCTCTCTATCGGTTCTTCTATCAGTGAGGACAAAAGGTTCTAAAAAAAATTAGTGGTCTATTTTTAGGCAATTTCTTTTTTCTATGTAACATTTTGAAACTATGCATTGGTGGTTCATTGTAAAAAATGAACTTATAAAGTTCTTCTCATGTGTTCTCAAGGGAGCCTAATGTTTAATACTATGCTGTTTAGGTTGTTTTCTCTGTTGCCAATGATTATAAACAGGAACAGTGAAGCATGGTTTAATACCCAACTTTGAATCAGTTATGGACTAGCGATGTAATTTAGACCACAGGGACCACCGCCGTTTGGACGTAAAATCACAGGGACGAAACATATACTTTTCAAGAGTTAGGGACTAGCGATGTAATTTAACCAAGACCACAGGGACCACCGCCGTTTGGACTTAAAACCACAGGGATGAAGCATATAACTTTTAAGAGTTAGGGACCAGCGACAAAATTTAACCAAGACCACAGGAACTATCAGTGTAATTAACTCTTATGTTTTTCTTAATACTACAGGTTTATATGTATCTAAATGTATATATTTTCTTATTTAAAAAGAATGTCTTTTTGGTAATTTTACATGTTAAATTTTCAAATAATCTGATTTTTCCAAACACTAAAAAGTTGATTATCAGCTTATTACGATATCAGACAGCATAATCAAATTCAAACACTATGGATATAAATCACCTTTTGATACAACAGATTATCTGATTATGATTATTCAAAACGCATAATCAATTTTCAAAACGCAATTCCAAACACCCCCTAAGAAGACAACAATATTATTTGAAACTCACGTTTTCCCCACAGTAACACCATACCCACTTTTTTATTTTCACGATTTGAAGCCTTAAAAACGCAAATAATCAATTTTTACCATTTACTTGACAAACACTAAAAATTGATTATTTGTGATTTCAAAACGCAATAATCAAAATATTCATCTTCAAATGCTAACCCAAACACCCCCTTAATCGAACACTTTAAAACTAAATGTTACAATCATAATTTTAAAGGGTCGTAAACCATTTATCCAATTTGTGGGTTTTTATAAAACTTCAAAATATCAAAACAAAAAACACGTTTTTTTTTATCGTTCAGACCTAATTCCTACCAAGAACGTAGATTTACGAACACGGCAACGGCTTACAAATACGAAATCAGCTGTAATGGTTTATGGAAACGACATCGACTGTGGTGGTTGCTGAATCAAATCAGGTAGAGTTGTTCTGTTCAACTAATTGGATTTTGAGTTTTCAGTAATGATTTTGAGGTTTTGATTTACATCACAGTTACGATTATGAGGTTTTGATTTTATTATTAGATGTTAATCGGAGGTTTTGGGTTTTTGGTAATGAAGTGTTGAAAATAACTGTTTGATGTAACCCACTAATCGATCTGAAGCATAGACCCACTTATATATAAATTTGGTGAAAAGGACCAAACTGCCCATCATGTGTTTTTAATGCTTTAGTTAACCGGGTTAAACTAACGGTTTTTAAATCTTGGAAAATTCGTGATGTATTCTAATAAGTTGGGATCAATCATGATTGTTTTAAACTTTGGTCCCTAATCTGATTTCTGATACGAGTTTAGGGACCAAACATGAATTTTTTTCTTTATTAAAAGTATTAAACAACAAAAATGCAGGAACAAAAATGTAAATATATATAAAAATATGAATGCAACTCTTACACTCATTAATGGTTACACAATTTTAAATAATGATTACATGTACGGCTTTGCAATTTCAATATAATTATGCAATTTCGAATAATCACACTATTCCGTTTTAAATTAAATAATCACTTAAAAGTAAATTGCATAGGCATTATTTAATTATATATTGCATAGCCATTAGTATTTTTATAGTGAAATTCACCTTTTTATTCACTTATCGCTTCGCTAAAATAACCACACTATTCCACTGCATCGCTCGGACCTTTTTACTAGTTATATTTAAAAAGGTTATGACGTGCTAGCTTTAATTTAGAATGCCGAATCTAAAAATTAAATGGGTCATAATTTTTATATAAAATACTCTTCATATTTAGTAGTTATTTATCTTAAATATTCATATATCCTACAAATATATGAGGTAGCATAGTTAAATTTAGTGCTATTATCTAAGTATTTCATAAAATAATAATAATAATAATAATAATAATAATAATAATAATAATAATAATCATCATCATCATCATCATCATCATCATCATCATCATCATCATCATCATCATCAATGATAGTGAGGTCATGGATCAGCAAAGACCAAATAGAAGAAAAGGAAAAAAACTTGAAAATGCTCATAACGCAAACCCCCCCCCCCCCCCCAACAGTTCCACCATCCCTTTTTCAAATTTTGAAAACCAACTCCCTAATCCACCTTCCACCACCACCACTTTTGAAAATCACCTCCCTAATTCACCTACAAACATCATCGCTACACCAAATTCCCTCCCTTCCGGTCATCATTTTACACCTACAAATACCACTAGTCAACCCTTTACCCTTTCGGATTTCATTTTACCTGAATCTGAAACTCATCATCGGAATGCTGATGATTCTTCTCCTCGGGGGTTTTCTAAGTCCGATTTTAAATGGCCGGTCAACAATGACAACAACGAAGATGCTGCCTGCACAGTGTTCATCGGACGACTACGGATAGGATTTGACAAAATCTTCTTACAAGACACGTTTGGGAAGCTCGGGTTCATTGTGGAATTGAAGGCATGGCCGGACCGCAGCTATGCTTTTGTTAAATACGAAACTAGCGAGGTTGCTGATGAAGCTATTCATTCCTTAAACGACGTTTTGATGTTCGGCAAAAGCATCTTTGTGGGATGTGCGAAACGATCTCACTCCTTCGGTCCAAAATCTCCTCAACAGTCCTTTGCTCGCATTCCGGTACTTAGGCTAAATGTCATTTTGAATTATGATAATGCTCATCGATTCAAGTTTAGCACGTTGTTGGTTGCTAATCGCCCACTGTCAAATGAGAACATTATTACCATTCTTACTCGAAGACTTGTTTTAGCGACCCAAATTCTTCGATGGGATTCCTTTAGTGTTGTCATCGTTTGTCAAGATGATGATAACTTGAGACGTTTGATGATCGATCATCTCGAGTTGGATGATTTGCTTTTGATTGATTCATTTTCTTCAAGGCTTGAGCGATCTTTTCGATGCTCATGGATGTCCATTTCCGGGATTCCGCTTAACTACTTCTCACCAGAAAACATCACGGAGATTGCCACCAATTATGGTACGGTGCTTTACGTGCCCAAGACATTGTCTGATGTCTCGCATCTTGGTACGGTCCATGTGTTTATGGAAATTGGTTGTTCGTCGTTGCTCGTGAATGTAGAAAAGGAGGTCAAGAGTAACTTAACCTCTGATTCGTTCCATATTGGGGTTAATGAATGTGTCGAGTTTGGGGACTATAATCGCTCCTTTTATAAAGGCTTCCCTTCGGAACTTCTTGTGAGTTCAAACCGGGCACTATGTAATGAAGAGTGTTTGCCAAGTGCGAGTTTCGGTTTAAGTGTTTGCAACAAGATGAATAATGATGCTAATGCTTCTGTTCAAATGGATGGGATGGATCCCCATCACTACCACTATGATCGTGTTAAGGAGCGCGTTGATTTGGCGGTGAGACTTAACTCTCATTCTGTGTTAAGTAATGTTTTTGGTGCGAGCGTGGCCGATGCCGATCGATCTATTGAGGTAGTTGCTCCCATTTTGTCACCCCCCGCTATTGTTATTTCTCCCTCTCTTCTTGCTGTTAGTGATCTTGAAAAAGTATATGTTTGTGTTAACTGTGGTTTAACTTGTGATGGGTCATGTTGGTTGATAATAATGTTGGTGACAATTCTGTTATCGAGGCACATGTTAGTAATGGTGATGAGGCATTTTCTGTTTTTGATGCACCAAATTTGTCTCCGTTGGTTCAATCGTCTTCGAGACCCTTGTACAAAGACATCCTAGTTGGCTCTTCTTCACCGAAATTCTATTCAGATGAGATACAAGAGGACGGAGATGGTGACTTTCAGTCTAAGAAGGTTTTTGTTGGATCTTCTTCGGCCCCGAAATCCGATTCAGCTGCCCATGCCATCCCCAAGATTGTTGGTTGTGTTAGGTCTAACTCTTTGGAGAGTGAGCAAGTGGTGATGGATTTTGCAACGGTTGCTCCTAGATTCGAAACGGCACTTGAAAATAAAAAACAAGAAATGACTGCGGAGGCTTTAGTGGCTTTCGATGAAATGATGACGGCTATAGCCGCAGAGAGCATATCGGATAAAGCTAAGCCTATTAATCCTTGCGAGACTCCTAACATACCGATTAAAGATAAGAAACAACAACCGAAGAAGAAACAATTGGTCCAAGGCGCTGAGATGAAACAATTCGGCGTGTTCATTAAAGATATATGAGGTCGGGTCACGGTATAGTATTGTTTGGAAGCTTCGATCAAGACGGTTTTTAATCTTCCACTAATTGGGTAGATTGGTCACTTTCTTGTAGTTGAGCTTGCTCATTTGTGTTTATGTTTTTGGTAGTTTGGGCTTCTTTTGTTGTCGTGAGCTTTAGTTACGGTTGTAGTTTTGTTTAGCTCGGAAGTTTTTTTGTTTGTATGTTCTTGGGGTTTCATCTTTTTGATGAACTTCATTGATTAATCCAAGTTTATCCGTTTTTTGCCACAAAAAAAAAAAAAAAAAAAAAAAAAAAAAAGACCAAATAGAATAATAGATACACCCTTGACTGTAAATCGATCACATGGACAAAGAAAATAATTGTTATAAATGTACATTTCTAGTTTACACAATGACCAAATATGTAAGACATCAATAAGTTAAGGTGCTTGAATTTGGGTTTATTAGTTTTCAGATAGTAGATAATTAATCGATAATTTTGACAAGTTTAAATGTATATAAATAATTATTTGCGATTTGAGATACTAGAGACAAAAAAATAACAAATCGAACTACCCCTCACTACAACAAAACGTGATAATCAATTTTTGTTTTTCCTTTTATTATTTTCCTTAATTACTTGTTAGATTATCATATAATGTGATTTACCAAACACCTAAAAAGCATAATCAATAGAAGCGCAATTAATCTATAACATATTTTGTTACACCCGATTGCCTGATTCTAATTATCTAAAATATGTAATTAATATTTCAAAAGGCAAATGCAAACAACCCCATGCAAGCAATAAGCTAGCTTCTATTAAACTTAAGCCTTTTTAATCAATTTTTCCCGAATGCATAATACAACCTAATGAGTTTTTGCAGCAAACTACTAGAATTTCAACATTCGATTATCCAATTTCAGTGGAGTAAGTGAGTAACTAATGAAACTCGTATCAATTAGCCATTGTTCCCTAACCAACCCACTTATGTGTGATCTACTTGTAATCCAATCGAAAGATATTACATGACTATCAGGTTAGTGCAGTTGGGCCATTCCATCTTTTGCTTTGAAAGATTAGTCGATTATTTGACTTTCAAATTGTGTATCCCGTGACCCGTTAGATTGTTAATTCTTCATGCGAATATTTGAGCTTATATTTGATCGTATCCTTGAATGCATCCTCAATCAAAGTAATTGGGGCGCCTCTCAAACTGACGGACATTGACGATTAATAAAGCATCGTCCGAATCTGACGTTTGTTAGCGTCAGTTAACAAATTGACGGAAGGGTTAAATTTTGAAGTCATTTCTAGACATACCAAAAATCTTGTCTATCTTATTTTACTGCCAAAGTGAGTCTGTAAAAAAAATAGAGATATGCTAAACGGTTTGATTGTATGACTTTTGTAGGTTTCTTAGTGGCACATCATATCATCAAACGGGCATTCAAATTTTTATCTGTTTCGTCTACTAAGAACCAGGACTAAACACTCTATGAAATTAACAAAGACGATATTTGATACATCGTCAATTAGTAGCTTAAATGTATTAAAGTTATCTCTTTTTTCTTTTACAATTTTCTATCTTTTCCACCATCAAAAACTTTGGTTTTGATATCATCATCATATGAACATTCGATTAACGCATGATGTACAAATACGATACTATTGTCAACCATTAAGTATCTGGCGGAAACAAAATTTGTTCCTCTTTTGTCTAAATATTCACGAACATGAAGTCACCACGAACAAGTCTCCAAACGAATATCCCAAGTTTTCATGGAACGAGATTATTGCGAGTTGTTTCTCCGAAATCGATGCACCTTGTTAATAAAATGCGCTGACTGATGCATTTAATGCTAAGGTGGTTTTTTCGGTCAATCAGTGTGCCAGTTATGGGAAACTGTCAACTCAACCGTCACCCTCGCACGTTACCTGCCGTCTCTCAGATTTTCTACCGCTGGATTTGCGACAAGTGTACGGTGGTGACACGTTTTTCTTTTTCCCATATCTTCTACTTCGAATTCTTTCCTATAAATAGCTCCCTTCCTTTTCATAATTTTTTTTTACCACTTACAAATATTTTCTCATTCTCTTTCTTGCACGCTTGATTCGACGTTTAGTTTTCTCTTAGTTTGCTTTGCTCCTACAATCATCAGGTTAGAATTCTCCTACATGCATCTCAATTGTTTCATTAAACATGATGTCTTCTTCTACCTCTGTTGCCGAAAGTAAGAATGTCTGTGAAATCTCTTCCATTATTACCCTCGAGGATCTTGATGAAATTATGAGGGGGTATCCCCCAATCTGCGCGTTAAAGCCTGTGGTTCCTAAACGTAAACAACTCGCCAACGATCCTCCCTATAATAAAATTGCAGTATATTCGAAAGTCATGAACTATGGCAACATTCGCTATCCTTCCACCGACTTTTTTCTGTCATTGCTCCATTTCTTTGATATCGGCGCTGGGCAGCTTCACCCTTACAACACGTGCCGCATTTCATTTTTTGAGATGTGGTGTGGGGGGCACAATTTTGTCCTATCCTTAATTTGTTTAGGAACGTGTACTCCTACCCGCCGCATGAAAACGGTTGGTATTCCTTTAGAGAGCGCATGAAGTTTGTTGAGCCTACCAAAACTGGTATGCGCGAAAAGTGGAAAAACTCTTTCTTTTTTGTCGATCATTCTTTAATTCCCGATTCTTGTGCCAAAGCACGCGAGTGGCACTCCGGTGTTGATAAGCATTTGAATGAGAAGCCTGCGATGACTCCTAAAGAGGAGCGCCTGTTCGCATTTATGAGAACGATGTTCTTCGTGTAGGTCTCGTCTGCGCTCACCCTCCCAATGCGCCTGTCTTGATGAATCATGGACGGGGTATGCTAGACATCGCGTCTTTATCTTATATTTTACAGTACTAGTTGCTATCTGTCAATTATGTGAACTAACCTTATCTTATGTTTGATTTTCAGTCATGCCGATCATTATTGTTCTGGAAGATGAGGATTTGGGCGAGATTACCACCGTACATCAAGGTGAGGTGATCGAGGAGGTGTACACCGGTGAAGGCATCCCACCTCCTGTTAGTGGCGGGGACCCGAATATTGGTATCCCCTATGAGAGTTGTGTGGATAGCGTCCTCCTCTGGGGGATTCGTGGTCGTTGCGTCTCCCATGACAACTCCCGTACCCTGAATAACGTACGCTATCTTCGGCTGCGCGTAGGTGCTCATGCGCTTTCCAGATAGTTTCCACTAACGTCTCTGGTGGCCTCTTCCGCAACTTCTGCCACGGCTGTAAATGTCGCTCTCTGCAAATTTCATGAATGAATCCTGATACCTTATGTGATTCTACCAAGTTGAGGATACGCGCCACCTCCCGGCTGTATCTGTCAATAAATTATCTCATAGACTCTCTACACCCTTGTTTGATATCATGACATTCGACGTGTGTCCTTCTAGATGCCCTCATGTTGTGAAAATTATGCAAAAATCGCTCCATCATATCGTTGTAGCAAGTGATAAGGGGTGCAAGTAAGTTGTTGAACCATTGACGCGCTATTCCTTCCAGGATGGGAGGGAACTCTGCGCACTTGGTCTTGTCGGCCCATCTTTGATTGTGGGCTATGCCTTAGTACTTCTGCAACAAGTCATCAGGATCTGAACGTCCGTCATAGTATCCCAGTGTGAGAGGGATTACTGGAAATGGTGTGGCAATGTAGTTTTGTTTGTGAGGCGCAAAGATGCATAAGTAGGCGCTGTTTCAAATGTTGGCTTAACACTGATTCCCCTGATTATCGCACATAGGTTTTTGACCATCTGTTTTGCCTTCCCTAGTTGCTCAAAATCTTTAATCATGTCATCTGGAACGGCCTTCATTAGCGTGTAAATCAAGTTAGCCTGGTTTTGTGCACTTTCTTCAAGTGTTTGAGTGCTTAGCGCAAAATTCGACAATGTAAGGACATGTGTCTGTTAAGATACATAAACTGTTGGGTTGGGCGCGATTCTGTTAGCGGTGCCATCTGGTACAACCCCGAGTTAAGTTGAGTTCTCTGGATGTTCAGTACTTGCGAGTCAAAGCCCATTTTCCGTAAAGTTTCTATCGCGATGGCAGGAGTGGGTGGCGTGCGCGAGTCAATACTTGAGAATGTAACAGTGGTACCACGACGATCTAGATGCGCCGGTGTAGATTGGAATAGTTCCTACGTAGGTGGTGTTCACATCCTACGTTATTGGTCATGTTGTCTCCGGAGTTTTGAACCCTTGCATCGGAGTCTCCAGGGATGGAGGGAGAGTAGCTCCTGTTGACAACACAATTGTGTCGCTACTTGTTCGTGTCTCTGCCGCTTTGGACACTCGTGGTGCCTGAGGCAGCACTGGAATGGCCTTTAAAACCTCTGGCTGTGTCGTCATCTCTTTTGCGCTATGCTTTAACTACCTGGGACTGAAACACACACAAAAAGAAAATCTGAATGTAATGAACTTTTAAGGAAAAAGATTTTAACAAAACCTTTTAACTAAGAGTCCCACGGATGGCGCCATTTGATCAAGTATAAAATAGTCCAAGGGGTTCGGTTTATGCAAGATCAACAAATAAGAGGGATTTAAAGGTTCCTTGAGTTTAACTCTCCGGTCCGGAGTACCGTGATTAACCCTAATACGAGATGATGATCTAATAAAGGGTGGTTAAACATGACCCACCATCATTCGGGTTAGCCAAAATTGATGGCTCAGGGGCGGTGTTAGGGCTTATATTCTGAGAACGTTACCGGAAACCGCAAAGTGTGCTAAGTGATTATTCCGGTTGCGCGGGTTAGTTTGTATGAATTGTATATTGATAAGATAATACTTTTGATAATGATTTAGATGAAACGAATACCTTGTGGTTTTTTCCCAAGTTGTGTCTATTCATACATGTGAGCTTTTGTCCTTTAGTGCCATGTAAGGAGACAAAAGGACATGCCAGTACCATGCTGTTTTATCC
Organism: Rutidosis leptorrhynchoides; assembly: GCF_046630445.1. Lineage (NCBI taxonomy): Eukaryota > Viridiplantae > Streptophyta > Magnoliopsida > Asterales > Asteraceae > Rutidosis > Rutidosis leptorrhynchoides. Next base: position 646,121,558 of record NC_092334.1, read on the forward strand.
TTGTCATTTTATTCCATAAAGCTGCGAGAAGTACTGCAATTATCTTAGTACTGTCTCCCAACAGCCTCCTATCATTATCCAGCCGTTACACAGTGTCTAGATCGTGCAGCCTGCTACTGTGTCCATTGCATTTTAGTACCAACCTTCAAATATCTCTTAACCTTGAGTGTATAGTTTAGGTGGCTCTATTTTTAGCTTGCACATCCCACGTCTAGCAATGCACATAACTAAAACCTTGTGCAACTGATGTGCAGTCATGTGCATCATTAGGACCTTGTCCAACTGTTGTGCAGTGGTGCGCATCATTAGGATCTTGAACAATTGATGTGCAGCCATGCACATCATTATCTACCACGAACAGGTCTCCAAACGAATATCCCTAGTTTTCATAGAACGAGATTATTGCGAGTTGTTTCTCCGAAATCGATGCACCTTGTTAATAAAAGTTCGTTAATAATATTTGCTAACGTATATGTCTTGAATCTTCCACCTTCATCTAGATTCCTTCTCCATCTGTCTTTAGACATATTACTAAATGCAAAAGAGGCTAGTAGGTTAGTTAGATTTAAAAGATTACTTTGTGCACGCTCTGAAGGATGTCGAGTTCAATCCAATGCTCTTCCGGTGCTTAGGAAGATGTTAAGCATAATTACCTTAATATAATTTTATCATATATTATGTTCTTTTTAATTAATACTAACAATTATAAGTTTCAACCTCTAACTACATTGCTCCCCATTATAAGCCGCCACACCGGCTTTTTCTTTCCATTTCCTCCTCATCACATGACCATCACATACTACTCTCAACCACGACATACTTTCACTCCATCACATTGTGACAACCCGAAAATTTCTGACCAAAATTAAACTTTATCTTTATATTATTCCGACACGATAAGCAAAGTTTGTTAAGTTGAATCTCAAGAAGTGTAAATTGTATTCATACATTCATTTAACCTTGACCAAACCTTGACGATTCACGAACCATTATAATTGGATGGGAAAAAAAAAAAATATATATATATATATATATATATATATATATATATATATATATATATATATATATATATATATATATTACAAAAATATAATATTAACTTAGTAAAAAAAAACGTCCTGATTTAAAATAATATATTTTGATAAACAACGAGTCACTTATTTATAGAAGCAAATGACCACAACGCTCAATTTTATAAGTTACACTTTTTATAAGGTAATTTATTGATGAGTAAGTCAAATTATTAATAAGGGTACACATCGCGTAACGTAAAAGGCTAGTTTTCTAAACGTACGAAAGTGCGTTCGAAAAACCGAAAGTGGTACACGAGTCGAGTATCAACGTACGAGTCAACGGACCTAAAATTACAAGTCAACTATGTACATGAATATAATATAATATATATATAATTAATATAAATTATATATATATTATATATATATAATAATATGTCGACAAACAAGAAAACAAAAAAATTGTGAGCTGGATTTTGGGGCCATGCGACCACATGAGAAATAGGCATAAAACTCATGCGATCGCATGGCAGTCAGAATTCAGAAACATTCTATAAATTGGCCAGTTTGCTCAACACACACACACACATATTAATATCTATATTACTTCGTATTATATTTTATATTTATTATTTATATTTATTATTTATATTTATTATTTATATTATTATTATTATTATTAAGATTAATATTATTATTAATCTTATAATTAGGAGTATTATTATTAGTATTATTATACATAAAATACTACGACGAGGTCATGAGCGAATTATTTTCAAACAAGCCTTCCGAGCGGGATAGAGTTAGGGAAACTATGGGTTATAACTATAGAGGTTATGGGTAATGTTCGTGAGTATTGTTCGCAAGTCAAACTAGTATTTATCATCTTCGTTGCATCTACGTACTTTTCTGCAATATTGAATCACAATATTGATACGTAAGCATTTATATCTTATCTTTTATATATTAATAGTGTATCCATGTCTAGTGCTCGAGTATATATGTTTATGCATGCTTGTATGCTTTAATTTTGACGTTAGATAGTTTATGATGATTCACGTATTTGATACATATGTTATTGATAAAAGGTATATGATATATATGTCATTGAAAAGCTGTCGAAAAATTAATAACTTTTCATTTAGAAATCGTATGTTTTCGATGAACGGATTAAAAGTTATGGTCAACTGAATTATAATTAACATTAATTGAAATTGATTTTGAATATGTAATTGATATTTAAACAACTTGTTTATAAGATTGATAAATTGGATTTTCAAATATTACTAATCGAGTAAATGAATTTCTATATAAGGCACGTCTCGTCTTGTTGAACAATTGTCAAAGTTGACTGTCTTATCATGTTTTAAAGCTTTATAAACACTATAATCTAATTTTTCAAGTATTGGAAAACTATATGAAAATCATGTTCGATTGCCATGATAATTCAAATATAATATAGCCCCTGAAATAAATAATATTTTGAGTTTGATAAACTATAAATTCATTCAATTATCAAGACTTATACTATGTTAATAAACATGTATAGATTTAAAGATCATATTGGGTCAGGTTGACTTTTGAGATGACTTTTGTTAAACTTCTGCATGTCGGTCTCGAGCATTAGGATTGTGATACACTATGACCCAACCTAGTTTATTAGACATGTATTGACCAACATATGTTCTCTAGGTTGAGATCTACAGTTAATCTTGCATTCCGAGTTACGGTCACTTTTTGATGAATGACCTTATGTGCTGCTAAGGTGAGTTTCATTTGCTCCCTTTTTAAATGTTTTTGCAATATATATTTTTGGGCTGAGAATACATGCACTTTATTTTAAACAATTGACACAAGTACATACTAAATTCTATACTGAGTTTGAACCGAAAATCCCTTAGCTTTGGTAACTAGTAACTGCCGGTTATAAGAACTGGTGGGCGCGAGTAGTAGTATATGGATCCATAGGGCTTGATATCACCGTCCGAGCTAGAGCACTAGCCTTTTGACGGACGTATGCTATTTGAGAAGTGTACACGTTGGTTTGCGTGTATTATTAAGATGATTATACAAAGGGTACAAATTATATATACGTTAAGTTTAGTTACCAGGGTGCTCAATTTCGTAGAATATTTTGATAAACGTTTCTGGATGGAACAACTGAAATCTTGTGATCCACCTTTATATACAGATTATGCGCAACATTAAAACTATGAACTCACCAACCTTTGCGTTGACACTTTTAAACATGTTTATTCTCAGGTTTCTAGAAGTCTTCCGCTGTTTGCTTATACGTTATACAAGCTATGTGCATGGAGTCATAGATGCTTTATTCAAGAAAACTTTTCATTCACAAAATCATCACCATGTATCTTATTTTGACTGCATTGTCAACGGATGTAGTATTGTAAACTATTATATACGGTGATTGTCTATACGTAGAAATCATCAGACGTCGAAAATCTTGGATTTGTATATTCATTTATGGTGTGCTTTTTCAAAAGAATGCAATGTTTACAAAACGTATCATATAGAGGTCAAAACCTCACTATGAAATCAATGAATGATGTATTCTTCAAAGGGATTTGGAAGGATCGTCACACACATGGTCGCACCAAATCAATTAAATAAACAATTTACAATATTGAAGCAATATGTACAAATTAAATAAACCACATGCTCCGTCGTCACATATGTTATTCCATGAAAAGTTTCAGGGCGAACCAAGTGAGGGCGGATGACAGTAATCCGAGGGCGAGACATTGTCAACGGTGCCCTCGAGGGTGGGGCATAGGGCGGAGTTTGGGTACACGCCCTGGGCAATTGTCATATCGAATCATATATTGTAACGAACCCAAATCCGTATACCAAAAACGAATCACTTATTTTTTTTAATAAGTTAGGTCCAATATAGCGTTCACAATACATAACATATTCAACTCTGTTTTAACCAAAAGCATAATATCATAACGTTACGTTTAACAACTTATAATGACCATTGGTACACAAATGACACATTACAAAAGCATTTGTAATAATGACCCAATTACACAAAACACGGGTTAAGACTCAATAACCCAACCCAATACCAAGAGCATAATCCCGGGGACTACCAAATCCCCAATCCGCGTCCAAATATCCAAAAGCTACCCCATCGAGCCTAAGCACTCCTACGCATCTAGTCTATCAACTAGCTAGCTTCACAATCACAATACATGTAAAAAGGTAAACAACGAGAGGGGTAAGCATAAATCTTAGTGAATGCAATAATTATATATATATATATATATATATATATATATATATATATATATATATATATATATATATATATATATATATATATGTATATATATATAATCTACTTACTTGCATACACTTAGACGAATACCGCATACGAGCTAGCAATTCAAAAACCAAGCAATCACAATGCAAAACTAAATATCCGCAATTCATAATAAGCTAGCATCGCCAATAGCATATAATTCACAATTTAATATGCTAAATACAAAAATCACACAACCATGGTTAACCAATAGTACAAGGGAATGGTGCTCGCGAATGACCATCGGTGTTCACAACAATCATTAGTGTACAACGACATATATCACTAACCCCTGGGTGGTATTGAACGCTAGAACTTTAAACCCACCTGTCACGTTAAATTTGGTATCGAATGCCCAAACTTTACACCCACACTTCACGCCCACACACACACATGATGATGAGGTATCAAATGCCCGAACTTTAAACCCTCATCCCATGCCAACACGATGTAGTATCGCACGCCCAAACTTTAATCCCACATCGCATCCTACACAAATAAATACATTATATACGTACACGTATAATTATTCCACTCACCTTGGAATGCCCGCATAAGTCATGTGTAACATGATCTCCATCCTCAAATTCGAGCATGTAACCACCTATATCACACATAGGTACGATATACACATAAATAGCCATCCTCTAAAAGAGAACCCGACACTCACATCCCTTAGTCGAGGGATCTTACCTTGCTCGTTTGACCCTTCTATTTATCTCGTAATGAGCTCAACCCAATTACCACTTCGGGTGGTAATTTAAACCCACACTAATAAGTACAAGTTAACCCAATTTGCACTTTACACTAACTAGACCAACCTAGGTCCCGACACTAGATTACTACTTAGGTAGTGATCATTTCAAACACCATTTTCACCAAAATTGCAACATGTGCAATATTGACCCATATTGCACTTGACCACATTTGACTTATATTAAAAACACCACTTTGACTCAAAATCACTTCTCATGTGTTATTACTTCCAAAAATGCCATTTAACACTTAACACAAGTGTTTAAACATCCATTTAACCAAAACTAGTGTCATCATCAAATTTGACCCAATTCAGTTTACCCATTTTGACATAAGTCACAAAAATGCCCATAATCACTAACGGCTAGTGATTATATTTCCAAAACACCAATTAACACCTAAACCAAGTATTTACGTACTTGATTCACCAAAACTTGACTCAAAACTTAGTTTGACACTAAATCAAGGTCAACACCCATTTTGACCAACAACATGTTCTTAAGAACACCAAAAACACCAACACACTTACTACCTAGTGATTTAACACAAAACCCATGACAAATACTTCCAAATTCGTCATCAAACCCTAAACCCACAATAATCGGGTTCACTTATACTAACAATACTCAAAACCCCTAAATTTTACCATAAATTGGGTTTATAACCCTAACTAGCGCAACCTTAAACTCAAACAAGAATCTTGAACTATGAAATTCGAATTTGAGACTTACCACTAGAACCAAAACGTAGCTAGGAACGAGATGAGCAACTTTAATGCTTGATCTTTGTCGAGAATCAAGCTTCTTCTCTAAGATATCGAGCTTTCTCTCTAAGAGAGCTTCCTTTCTCTAAAAGGTTGAGAGTGTTTGGAGAGGATGAAGATGAGGTGAAATGAAGATGTGGACGAGGTTTGGCCAGATTTAAGGCTCCAAAACCGTTCATGACGTGAAAAGACAAAGTGCCCTTCATTTAACCTCTTTAAAAAATAGAAAAGAATGATGATGCAGGTTTTGGCACGGTGTGCCACCTAACTGGCACGGCGTGCCACTTAGGTTTCGAATTTATTGAGGTTTTCCTTGGCACGGCGTGCCACTCTGAAACTTGTTTTGTTGAATTTTGCTTTGGCACGACGTGCCACTTTTTTGGTACGGCTTGCCACTCTGAAACTGAATGTGATGTATAAAATTCAGGGTTTTACAACTCTCCCCCACTTAAATTGGATCACGTCCTCATGATCTCCGTCACTTAACAAACCGGACCGATACTCAATGGTCCTCCGACATACCTCCAAACTCGATGTCCACAACGTTTTCCATTAACTCAAATATCTCACCACACGCTAATAATCAATAGCGTGCATTACCGCAATAAACGGTATCTCATACACTCAACGTCCAAATGCCCACTTAGGAAAATACAGAAAACACCATTATCCCTTCAAGTTCTCTCGGCTAAAACTCGCAACAAGCTACATCCATAACTATATCACCCAACGTGATCTACTAGGTCCACTACGCCATGAACCAAGTCATGCATTAATCCAAATTGAGAAGGATCCATGCCTCATTAAAACTCCGTACTTCATCGGTTCATAAACACGTCACTTAACCGGTCAATCACGAATGTTCTCTGAATCAAGAACCAACTTCCCCCATCACCACCATCGGGTTATACCTTCAACGAAGAAATTGCAGTATCCCCAAATAATCACACTGGGAACATAAACTTTCCCATCAATCGATCCGCACACGACCACCAGTCTCTGGATTAATCCAGGACGACAATAATACACCACGAGCTAGACAAAACATCAACACTCGACACAGGGTTTTTCCCCTAAACCCTCCAACATATCCTTATAATTACGACCTCCTAATACTAGCATGGAAACTATTCGTGTACTAGAATCCCGTCAACAACGAATTATCATCACAAAAATTCGCAATTCGTCACGTGACCCACAAAAATATCCACCAACGCCTGGTGAATCCTCTTGCCTCGAGCGTCAGTTAAGGATGGCCTCGACATTTCAATGCAACCAACAGGGTTCATCACTAAGGAACACACTCTCGTAAACAAACAACATCCGCGTGCCTCGATGTGAGACAATCAGAACCGACACTCCCCGCGTCACAATCATCCATAAAGTGGAATAACCCACTAACAATTTTCACGATCACGTTTCTCACAGGGAAAATATAATATCCACCACGATATCGAACTCGTCCCCATCCAATAATACTGTCCGAGTTTCACGACAACCCATATTTTCACTACGAGAGCACTCGCAACGACAACTTCATTTTCTCACTCTGAGATCTCAAACTTCACATTTGGTCTCATACCGCACATTGGTACTACACGACCACCTTACATCATAAGACTTACACTTCCTTCGATCCCATCATCACAATCTTCACGCATAATATTCCGGAATTGTAACTCACAATCGTAATTCACGGTCTCGAGTCGACATCAACAACCCGTCACTCTTCCTCGTTAGGAACTCCGAATACCTATTGAGGCTTAGCACGGTACACTCCGACACTTCACTATACATAATAGCACCGGAGCTTCCTCAGGCGGCAGTATAAACTCCCCCACTTATGATTCAGCTCCACATTCTCACCGCCAAGATGATAACATCCCGCAGAATTTTCATTCCACGAAACACATGACCATTCTCATCGTTGGTCATGCATACCAAATCGCCGCAAATTTACTTTAGGATCTCAGAGCCGTCATACACAATCACTTGAGATGTCGTACACGTGACAACCCCGCACCTTCATACCACAAATCACAACTAACAGCCCTTTATCGTTCAGAAAGCGAACTCCACCAAATTCCTACGTATGCCTCTAAGCCTAGGCATATGCCACTCCGCTTAATCAGTCGTGCATCTCAGTCAAGATCACACGACCTTCCACGCAACGAATCTTTATCAATAATTGCTCACTCTCATGGAGAAGTGTGACCAATCCGACACAAAAATTGTATCGACCGCAATATCAACACTTCATCATAACCTTCGGCCTAACCAACCATTAAGTCCATCATAGGCTCACCGGTCATCTTTACCCATCTGTCACTTAAGAGCAACAAGATTCTCTCATCCATTACTTCATAAGAAGTATTTACCACAATGCTTTTAAACTTCGACTTTTACAACCGTCGAATTACTATCACCCGTCGATCACTATTATAATCTTTAATGCTTCTAAGGGTATCTCACGGGCACCCTAAGCATAAAGTCATCACACAATCACTGAAGTTAAACATCACACTAGCAGGTATAAGGGGGCACCTGATGCAGTGTCATGCGGACTCCCACCACAATCTACCGAAATTTAAAAACTCGATTTTGGGTTCCATACACCTGATGTCACCCGTCTCTCCACAATAACGACCCGAAGTCATACCTACTCGACAAACCTTACGGTTTATTGTCTTATAAAAATTTACTAGCGATCACACGCTACCCGCAATACCATAAGGCCAAACTATATAGCCTAATGAAGCCCTTCATCTAACACTAAGGAGATGCTTGGGAACACCAAGTCTTACACCCTTCCACATATCGGCACAACCACAACTACATGAGATATTTCGTTAGGAATGTTCCCCTATAATCCACAACACACTAAGACACTAACACAACCGTTGTCATATGGGTCCCACTCTCATGAGTTTAACGACCTGAAGACTCCTCGATTTGCCAATTCCAAGGCGACCCACAACTAGAATCCTTATACGATTCTCTAACCACACAATCTACCAATTGTAACCCAATTCTACAATCATTAGACTCGTTGCATCCCATTACGGAATTCAAGTCCTCGACACACACACACGCACACATTAATCGGTCATCCTAGTTACGATGGGTAACTTGTAAGACCCAATATTTATTGTACATAGAGTGTTTATGGTGTACATTAAGTGTGTAAAGCGTGGAATGAATTATTAAACTGGCAAGCTGTTCTGACCTCTGTACGCACCACACAAGGTCAAGGGTGCGTGCCGAGCACCCCACCTGGGACAGTTTTCCTATTTCGTATTTAATTAGAGTTTAATGAGGGGCTTTTTGGTCTTTTCACTTGAGGACGGACCTGAGAGCTTATCAGCTGGTTTGGATCCAATTTTGGATCATATTTCACATCCACAAACACTCTCAACTATCTAAAGAGAGAGAGAGAGAGAGAGAGAGAGAGTTCTAGAGAGAGAATTGGTGTTTTGGAGAAGAAGAAGCTCAAATTGATCAAAAGCTCGAGTGTTAAAGTTGTTCACCTCGTTCCTAGCTACGTTTTGGTTATTGTGGTAAGTTCTAACTCCAAATTTCAAATGTTTGATTTGATATTCAAAGTTAGGGTTTGAACTTGAATTGTAGAGAAACCCACTAAAGCTCTTGAATTGAGTTCTTTGATGCTAGTAATCGGGTTTATTGTTGTTGTTGGTGGGTTTTGGGTTGGAAACCAACTTTGCCATGATTTAGGACTTATAATTGGGATTAATCACTAGGTTTAGTGATTATGGAAGTGTTGGAACCCAGTTTAGTGTATTTGAAAGACTAATTTTGAAATGACTCAAAATTAGGGTTTATGGGTAATTTTGAGAATGTTAAGTATTTAACACTTGCGTTTGGGTTTAATTGGCGTATTAGGACCATTTTCACTTGTGTTAGTGATTATTGGTTAGTTTGGGCACGTTTTGTGCTTGGAAGTGCAATTGGTCGAAATTGCACTAAATGTCGTTTTGGGTTGGTTTGTAAACCCACTCTAAGTGTGTTACTTGTATTGTGATAATGGAATAGGTACATTCCATTGGCGAGTTGCAGATTATTCAGTAGCATTCATCAAGACGACAAGGTGAGTGTTAATATCCTATGCGCATATGTATGTGTAGGATGGGTGCGAGTCAGGTGAAGTGGTTCTCGGTTATAGAGCTCACTTCACGTATAGGTGAATTTGATGGACTTGTGTAATAGGTACAATTGGCACGGTTGTGCATTTTAGTTGACCACCTTTGGCCAGGTGCACACTTCGTGTGTACGTTATCACATGGACTTGTGATATGGAGTTATGTAACCCCGATGATGTGGGTTTTGATGAGGTAACAAATCTCAGGTAGTGCGGATTCATGATGACTCGGGTTGTTCGATCATATTATTGACAAGGTAGTGAATCTTGGGTTGTACGAATTCACTAAGGCACGGGTAGTACGGTCGTCCTTGGTTGTTGAAGTGGTGAAGGAGGTGAATCTCGAGTTGTGCGAATTCACTAAGGTTCGGGTTGATCGACCAACCTTCATGTGTTTAGGGTTAAGGGGTTAACCTTGTTGTTTTATCGGATGTATTTTGTATATACGTATGTATAATTATTGTATGTTGTAGCTAATCGTGCGGATTTAGCTTGGTGGTACGTTAGTTATAACATTGCTTAGTTAAGCTCGGATTGCGGTATGTGTTTACTATTTGTGTGTTGGCGATGCGTATTCATTTTATGCATATATATGTATGTAGTATATTCTCACTCACTAAGCGTTAGCTTACCCTCTCGTTGTTTACATTTTTATAGATTCGCATAGAGGCGGTGGCTCGGGTAAGCGTGAGGACTAGTGAACTTGCGTAGTTTGATTTAGAAGACGTGCTTTTGGATTGATTAGGATTGGGTAGCATATCCCCAATCGTAATGCTCAGTCTTTATTTTGTGATTAAAATCATGTGGTCAAAAATTTTAGTTTTACTAAATTCGTAAAACGGGCCGATGTGGGCCCGGTGTTGTAAAACTTGTTTTATTATGAAAACGTGTTAGTTTTACTTACTATAATGTGTCGTGAAAACCATTTCATCTAAAAGTGTCGGGAAGTGATAGATCTTTAACGTAAAAACGCAAAATCCGGACGGAAGCTGAAACAGCCTGTGCGCGCCGCGCACAGAAGGAGCTGCGCGCCGCGCACCCCTCTGCTATATATAAATAAATTTTTTACAGCGTTTTCGGTCGGATAACGGGTTGGGTCATTACATAACTACAACCAATGAAAATATCAATAGTGCACCCACTACTTAGGGTGACTACACACGCGCCGAACTCGTGAGTTTGCTCACTCACCTTAACTTACCGAAACCACCGTAACACTTCCCGAATCACAATGAACCCGATGTGACAACAAGCACATCACCCGAGAAAACTATATCATAGGAACCAATAAAAGATTCCTAATTCGTCCCGATTCTACCCCAACCATGCCACGTTTCCTCCGTTCGGTACTCGTCATGTCATGCTTGGTGTCAAGATATACTTTCGTAATAATGGTGATCAGTGATTATTACAATTGCGTACCTTACCATTTTCACATGGTCACGCAAAGTACTTTACCTGGACTGATGCAATATTCACACAAAATAACACGCGATAACCCCTAGTACCTGAATGACCAAAGTCCTTACCGTGAACTTGATCACTCAAAATCGCCAAACATCTGAATCTATCCAATAGATTCATCCCTAGGACACCGTACCAATCGATACCTGTATATACAACTATGTACAATATAATAATAAATGCACATAATCACAACCGCAAAGTCATCCCACTACTTAAGGATCTATCATCAAAGCAACCTCTTAGTCAACCTACTACTTTAGATGACTATCTATCTAAGGTACAGGCATAAACACCAATTAACGCCCCACATATCCACATGTCCAAGTTAATGTACCTACGCTAAGGCACTAACTATTACCATCCCGACCCGTATTTCTACAACTCCGCATACAATTCCACATCGTCAAGTCTAAGTCTAGGATCCTATCATGAAGTTACCTAGATCCCTTAGACCATGCTCTGATACCACTTGTAACGACCTCAAATCCGTATACCAAAAAACGAAGCATTTTTTTTTATAAGTTAGGTCCCAATATAGTGTTCATAATACGTAACAGTTCCAACTCCGTTTTAACCAAAAGCATAATATCATAACGTTACGTTTAATAACTTATAATGACCCTTGGTACACAAATGACACATTACAAAAGCATTTGTAATAATGACCCACTTACACAAAACACGGGTTAAGACTCAATAACCCAACTCGATACCAAGAGCATAATTTCGGGAACTACCAAATCCCCAATCCGCGTCCGAATATCCAAAAGCTACCCCATCAAGCCCAAGCACTCCTACGCATCTAGTCTATCAACTAGCTAGCTTCACAATCACAATACCTGTAAAAAGATAAACAACGAGAGGGGTAAGCATAAAGCATAGTGAATGCAATAATTATACATATACATATACAATCTACTAACTTGCATACACTTACACAAATACCGCATACGAGCTAGCAATTCAACAACCATGCAATCACAATGCAAAACTAAATATCCACAATTCATAATAAGCTAGCATCGCCAATAGCATATAGTTCACAATTTAATATGCTAAATACAAAAATCACACAACCATGATTAACCAATAGTACAAGTGGATGATGCTCGCAAATGACCATCGGTGTTCACAAAAACCATTAATGTACAATGACATATATCACTAACCCCTGGGTGGTACCCAACGCCCGATCTTTAAACCCACCCGTCACGTGAAATGTGGTATCGAACGCCCGATCTTTAAACCCACTCTTCACACCCATACACACGCACACACATATGATGATGAGGTATCGAATGCCCAAACTTTAAACCCTCATCCCATGCCAACACGATGTGGTATCGCACGCCCGAACTTTAATCCCACATTACATCCCACACAAATAAATACATTATATACATACACGTATAATTATTCCACTCACCTTGAAATGCCCGCACAAGTCATGTGTCACATGATCTCCGTCCTCAAATCCGAGCAAGTAACCACCTATATCACACATAGGTACAATATACACATAAATAGTCATCCTCTAAAAGAGAACTCGACACTCACATCCCTTAGTCGAGGGATCTCACCTTGCTCGTTTGACCCGCCCATTTATCTCATAATGAGCTCAACCCAATTACAACTTCGGGTGGTAATTTAAACCCACACTAATAAGTACAAGTTAACCCAATTTGCACTTTACGCTAACTATACCAACCTAGGTCCCGAAACTAGATTAATACTAGGTAGTGATCATTTCAAACACCATTTTCACCAAAATGGCAACATGTGCAATATTGACCCATATTGTACTTGACCACATTTGACTTATATTAAAAACACCAATTTAACTCAAAATCACTTCTCATGTGTGATTACTTCCAAAAATGTAATTTAACACTTAACACAAGTGTTTAAACATCCATTTGACCAAAACTAGTGTCATCATCAAATTTGACCTAATTCAGTTTACCCATTTTGACATAAGTCACAAAAATGCCCATAATCACTAACGGCTAGTGATTATATTTCCAAAACATCAATTAACACCTAAACCAAGTATTTAAATACTTGATTCACTAAAACTTGACTCAAAACTTAGTTTGACACTAAATCAAGGTCAACACCCATTTTGACCAACAAAATGTTCTTAAGAACACCAAATGTTATACCCCGTCCTAATCCGTCCGGACGAAGTCTCCAACATCTGGTTCCATTGCGATGATCGACTCCAAATAATGTCTTTACAATGAGCAAATGCACGGCGAAAGATTTCTTTCATACCTGAGAATAAACATGCTTTCAAGTGTCAACCAAAAGGTTGGTGAGTTCATAGGTTTATTATAAAATAATAAAATTCTTTAATTTTGATAGACCACAAGATTTAAATGCTGCATGGTACAAATAGGCCCGAATCCTATACCCACCTGTAATGTACATGCGATATCTTTTAAATACAGTACACATTTCTCGTGTACGAAATCATCTTTCATAAATCATAATAACTGTACACTTATCTTGTGAACAAAAATAACATACACATAACCTGTGTATAAAATCATTCTCTCGATATATAACATTCATATCAACTGGTGGCAATTATCATGTCCACATAATTCAATGGTGGCAATTATCATGTTCACATAATTCAATGGTGGCAATTATCATGTCCACATAATTCAATAATAATCCGCAGAACTTCTGTCTGCATAATAATTCATTCGAGGAATGTTTTACTTGTGTCTATCTCGTCAAACATTTATAAAAGCATTTCATGTATTCACAGTTCAAAATATATTTCAAAAGCATTTAATAAAGCAGTTGTAAAAAATAGTGCATGTACATTACAGGTGGGTAATAATAATAATAATAATAATAATAATAATAATAATAATAATAATAATAATAATAATAATAATAATAATGATACTACCTTTAAAAGGAGACAAGCTGAGACAAGCTTCAAAAAAAAAAATAATATAAACAGCCAGTGGCAGGGATCGAACCCGCAACCCCTTGTTCAACAACACCACAGCCTAACCATTTGTCTATTTCAACTTATCTATTATATCCCAGCTTAAATTCCATTTAACCCGTCATAGTATTATTACGAGTCCTATGCCCAAACTGAAACATTAAACAGACCTCGGCCCACATTCATTTTCGACCCAACATAAATTCTAAGCCTAAATAATATCGGCCCAACAGGATAAATAGTTTTCAACCTACATTAAATCAATTAAATGGCTTGCTAAAAAAAATAAAATGGAAACCATATTGCCCCAACAAGTAGAACCGGCTCAATGTACAAATAGAATTCTGTGTTTTGGCCTGGTACAATTCGAATGGCAGTAGGAGTATAACAGAAAAAAATATTACGCCATCATCATCTAAATACTTCCGTCATCATCATCTTAACATAAGATTATCATAATCATCATCGTTACCTTCGTTAATCATATCATCATCATTATTATTGAACGTCATCATCAAGCATCATAATCCTATTCACAGAATCATAATCATCGTGTATCTACTGTTCATCATCTTCATCGTTATCATTTTCCTCGTTTTAACAGTAGAATATACGAAGCAGTAGAACAGTGATCGATCAAAAAGGTGGTGGTGTGAGGTGTTTTGTTGGTGATCGAAACAGGAAGAAGTAGCAGCAAAACAGTCGGGTTGTTCACTATTCATAACAGAAACATATATAGCAGCAGTTGTTTAGGTGATTCTTGGTGACAGATTGTGAAATAGGAGACGTATATATAACAGCAAAATTTAGTTGCAGGAACAAATGGAAAAATTAAAATAGAAGGTGGAGGTTGTGGTTCCTTGATTACGAGAATTAAGAGAGGAGGAGGTGAGAGAGTGACGGTTCATTCGAGGTTGAAGATGGTGTTCATGATTGAAGAGGATGGTTTTGATTAGGAATAGAGGCGAGAGAGAGAGAGAGAGAGAGAGAGAGAGAGAGCTATGGTGGTGTGGATCACGATCATAATTAGAAACAAACAATGGCGGTGAAGTGGGTGTGATGGTGTTCTCGATTCACTCTAATAGAAACGGAGACAGGAAGTGTAACAAGTGTTGGGTGGTATGTATTCGAGGTTCGACAAAAATGAAACAGCAACAACTTATAATTAATGAAGCATAAACAGTGATCGAGTACTTGAGCATTCTTGGTCTTGGTTCAAAAATGGTTGTGGTTATACAGAAAATCGAAAGCATATATTACATTAATAGCAGCCGGTTTAGGGTGATGGTAGTCGGAGGTGGTGGCTCGCGGTGGTGGAAGGTCGAGGTTGATGCTTGTATGAAGGTTCATGTATATATAAGTGTTATGTAAATATAGATATAGAGAATTTAGATAGATGGAAAAGGAAAAACAGTAATTCACTATCAATTATTATTTAAAATCACGGGCCTAATAATCTAATACCTGCCGACACTCGTTCCTTTCCTTTACACATATATTACGTAGTAGAGATTTATTTATATATTAATTAATATATAATATATTTAATCTTTAGAATTAATTAAATATTATATTATATTTACGTGCGTAGTAAAAATATAATTTTTACAAAAATGACTCGTACGTTCTCACTCGACTCATGTACCACTTTCAGTTTTTCGAGCGCACTTTTGTACGTTTAGAAAACTAGCCTTTTACGTTACGCGACGTGTACCTTTAGTAATAGTTTGATTTATTCATCAATAAATTACTTTGTAAAAATGTATCTCATAAAATTTGAGCGTCGTGGTCATTTGCTTTTATAAATCAGTGACTCGTTGTTTACCAAAAATATTTTATTTTAAATTAAGACGTTTTATGACGAGGTTAAAATATATATACATTTTTTAGAAATATAAATTTGTATCCAAAATCTTTCATCTAACAATATAACATTTAGTTTTTTTTTTCTTTTTCAAAACCATTTATATTTCAAAGTTTATTTATATTTCGTTTAGGAAAATAATTTAACGCGTAACGTTTTCAAGTTATAATATATACACATATTCATATATAATCATATCCGTTCATATAATGGTTCGTGAATCGTCGAAACTCGGTCGAGGTTTAAATGAATGTATAAACACAGTTTACAATTCTTGAGATTCAACTTAACAAGCTTTGCTTATCGTGTCGGAAACATATAAAGATTAAAGTTTAAATTTGGTCGGAAATTCCCGGGTCGTCACACCAAAAACACCAACACACTTACTACCTAGTGATTTAACACCCAACCCATGACAAATACTTCCAAATTTGTCATCAAACCCTAAACCCACAATAATCGGGTTCACTTACACTAACAAATACTCAAAACCCACAAATTTTACCATAAATGGGGTTTATATCCCTAACTAGGACAACCTTAAACTCAAACAAGAATCTTAAATAATGAAATTCAGATTCGAGACTTACCACTATAACCAAAATGTAGCTAGGAATGAGATGATCAACTTTAATGTTTGAGATTTTTCGAGAATCAAGCTTCTTCTCCAAGATATCAAGCTTTCTCTCTCTAAGAGAGCTTCCTCTCTCCAAAAGGTTGAGAGTGTTTGGAGAGGATGAAGATGAGGTGAAATGAAGATGTGGATGAGGTTTGGCCAGATTTTAGGCCCCAAAACCGTTCATGAAATGAAAAGACCAAAGTGCCCTTCATTTAACCTCTTTAAAAAATAGAAAAGAATGCTGATGCAGGTCATGGCACGACGTGCCACCTAACTAGCATGGCATGCCACCTAACTGGCACGGCGTGCCACTTAGGTTCTGAATATGCTGATGTTTGCCTTGGCACGGGGTGCCACTCTGAAACTTGTTTTGTTGAATTTTTCTTTGGCACGGCGTGCCACTTTCTTGGTACGGTGTGCCACTCTGAAACTGAATGTGATGTATAAAATTCAGGGTCTTACATACATAATATTTTATTATTTTTATATACGATGCTATGAAAAAATTCAAAAAGATGGAAATCTAATCCAAATAGATAATAAACTTAAAGTAAGCTAAGGCCCGTTTTTCAAATAGTTAGGG
Organism: Rutidosis leptorrhynchoides; assembly: GCF_046630445.1. Classification (NCBI taxonomy): domain Eukaryota; kingdom Viridiplantae; phylum Streptophyta; class Magnoliopsida; order Asterales; family Asteraceae; genus Rutidosis; species Rutidosis leptorrhynchoides. The sequence goes on from NC_092334.1 coordinate 646,139,072, forward strand.
AGCGTTTGGTTCGTGGGGTTTCGTGTGTAACACCGTATTTTTTTTTTAAATCACAGCGGAAGTATTTAAAGCATATAATATTTGTATGTTAAAAGCACCACATTAATATACATTTCAATCCAACTGGTGTTACTTTTCAAAACAGTTAGGCATAGTTATAGTAGACATCAGAGTTCTTCAGTGTGTCAAACATAACCAAAGTACAACTATCTTCTCCCATCTCTAGCATGCAAAACAATATAACCTGCAAGGGAGAAAATGTGGGGGATTAGCATAACGCTAAGTGAATGAGATATCCCAATAGACACTAATATAAAGTATCAAGCCTAGCTTTTAGAGATCATGCATTTGGTCAAGGGCAAAAGGACATAACATTACACAGCTATCACATAATATAGCATTACTCAACTATATCATACAGAGCTAGGCAGTGATTCAATTAACAGAGTAGTAATAGCATCAACAAGCTATTCAGTAAAGGCACCAAAGGCACTACACTAACATAACCTTACAATAAAGGTATTCATAGCTATAGATAGCTACTCAATAATGATATCAATAGCTCTGTTCAGCTATTCACTCTCATGGTACTAACGGCTATACATAGTACTAACGGCTATAAACCCTAAGAGGATCGTTGACCCCACCAGGTCTACAACTACTAGCTGATCAAGCTAGAGCCGTACCGATATCTCCAGTTATTGTCCCACAATATACCTCTCATGACGTTTACATACGTCAATTGCAATATACTGCCCGTACAATAACCCCCGAGCCCAACCCTTCTATACACAGTTGACCTCTTCTGTCCCTTCTATACACGGACGTTACTGACACTTCTATACACGGCCAATTCCTAAATGTGTACATAACCCACCTACACCGTAGGTAACATCACTGATAACCACAAGACAATCTAATCAGGCATTCCACTATTTCAATCTAAGTGGAAACCAGAAAACAGTAGTATAACCTACTACTTATCATTACAACAATAATTAACGTGCATATATAGATTATCAAAATCTATATTAAGCAAAACACCGGGTAGTAACTACACTTTTTACCAAATACCAATATCCATAAGGATAGTCCCACTCACCGATTACCAGCAAGAACTCAGTGGTCTAATGTTAATGAGTCTTCTTCGTTCCTTTATCACATGAGAATGATACAATCCGAGCCAGTAATCATATCTTGATAACAACCCGACAACAAGACAACAACACCAATACCAACACTTAATCACTTTACAAGTGGTCTGCCAACCGTATAAGTAACACCATCACATGTACGTTTGAGAACACTCAACCGTGCAGTTGACACCTTACTCGTACATTTGGTCTATGACCAAACATCCTACAATGAATCACCTGATCCGTAAGGTTCATCACACGAGTGACCAGTGACTCGTACGAGTCATGTCTCGATCGTACGTATCATCACAATCAAAACATAAGTTCCTCATCACCACTCAATCGCACGGTTCACCACACGGTTGACTACCTCAACAGTACGAGTGAATGCTCACTCGTGCGAGTGATGAAGAACAGTAGAAACAACTATTTAGACGGGTTTCAACCCAAAATGCATAATCAAACATTAATACATAATCTAAACCAATACATACAATCATGCATTCACTATATGATAAGTCTACATCATAAATTCAATCAATAATGACACTCAATGTGTGCAAAACAAGACATACATTCTAAAACCTCTTTTTCTGACCAAAATAAAGATTGATCTAGCTTCTTAAAACCTTATCATTTGAAAGTAGACCTCCAGATAATTCCAATGATAGTTTATTTGTTGAAAATGGAGTTACGGTTTGAAAGTTACGCCCTTTTCAATTTTACCAAAAGCTGAACACTACTCAACCGCGTGGTTGAGCCCTCAAAAGTGTGCTCAACTGCGTGGTTGAGCTGTCAAAAGTGTGGGAGCTAAAAAACAGTTCCAGCTCGCTGTTTTCACATTTTTTGACCCCAAATCATGATTTTTACTTGTTCTGATAACAAAACCACTTCGAAAACATCATTTAATAACTATAGAACATAATTCTAACATCTATTAACACTAACAAACATGTTTCAACAAGATTCAAGCATCAAAAACTCAATTTCATAAAACCCACTTAAAACCCAATTTAATTCATCAATTTAAGAGATTGTTACCTTATTTTGATCCATGTAAAATTAGAATCAAATAAAAGAAATCACAAGCTTTGATCTCCACTTTTTGATTTTATGATTTAGAAGGAGTAAGAGGTGTTTAGGGTTTTTAATTCCCAAATAGAAAAGAAATGAAATGAGCAGATTATTTAACCATCCAGGGTTTCTTCATGGTGAGGAAATCCCATTCCCCAATTTACACGGGTATTTACCAGTTATCTAAAACACAATGTAATTCACAAAACAAAACATGCTCTGTGACCCTTGTCACAAAACGCACTTTATCCCATGCACTAATAATTATAAACACGTAATTATTAAAATCACTAATATTAATAAATTACTATTAACTAAGGATAAAAAGGTCATTTACTACTAAGCCCAGTTTGAGGGTGTTACAAATATACCCCCTTAAGAAGATTCCGTCCTCGGAATCTGGTCAGTCATTATCACAAAAGTCACAGGTTTATCAGAACCTCTATTTTCTAATTCACATTCAAGTCCAAACGGTCAAACCTAATTACTTTAATTTACTTACTCAGTCGAATCATTATCAGCGAACCTTCATATGACAGATTACACATACTTACTTATCACGATCAATACTAAAATCTGACCCCTTGTCATTCGAAACTTATCACCATTCCCGAAAAAGTAAATGATAGTCAATTTTTACAACCCATCACCGTCCAAAACAATGACATTTACTTCGAACGTCGTTCCACTAACCACTAGTGTCCATAAATTTCCACAGTCAACTCATGAGTCAAGGTCTATCCTGTTAGTATATCACTTGTACCATCAAATTCACCAAATTGTCATCAGGTTTAACTCTTTACACCGTTAAATTCTCTCAAATTTCCAAGCAAGGGCAACTGAATTTTCATTTATTTCACTAAAATCTGTATTATTGTTCACAAAATACATCTTTAATTTACCAAAATTGTTCAGGTTAGTCATTTCATGCTCAAATAATTCATTGTTCAACAGTCAACCTATTGTCCATGCACAGTTCGAGTCTTCTATATTTCCTTCAGTTTCTCAGAATTTCTGTATGATTTACCACAATACACTTTCATTGGCCAGACGATAATATATTCTTCTAAATCATATCGTCGCTCTAAGTCACTCGATAGGGAAAAATCCTATATGGTTTACACAATGTTCATAGTACTCAATTTCCTGTTAAGCATTGGTAATAGGAAAATTTACTTAATCACTAGTCTATCCGTCTCATCAGTCCTATGCTATCAATCATCACGAATTCTTCACACATGGATAACTAACTAAATCCGATCTAGTCATCAATTACAACATATCACAATTGTCCAAGTTCAGTTTACAGAAGTCACACCATTTGCAAATCAATAATAGTCCATGTATTATCAATCTAATTCTCGAAAGTTACAACTGTTATATGCAAATATTACACGGCCATCAAAGCATAGGAATTATCACGTCATGCCATTCTATCATGATGATACACTAGTCACAATTCCAAACACTGTCTAACACTTAGTTCTATCTTCCAGTCATAACATACACTCGGTATCAATCACCACTCAGGTCAAGGGTTTCCCTATCCTTTACAAGACCACCCACGGAAGACCACCCATAATTCCTTTCTAAAGGTTGCCACAATTCACACAAGTCTAATGTTGGTCCCTTGATAAACAACAGGAGTATCGTAGGGCGTGAATACAATTTCTTTCAATTAACTTAACAGTTAAATACGATTAGTATTCAAGCATGTAAATTAAATAGAGTCACATATAAGTTTTTAACAGTTTATTCTTTATTGATTAAATCACAAAGAATTACAACTATACTTGGTGGAATGATAGTTGGTTGATACAGATTTACCTAGGTTATAGCTATGAGGATAACTTAAAGCTATTACATGTTTTGGACTCTAAATAATAAAACCCACACCACTAGTTTTTACAATAGTGGATACAACAATTTATAGTAGTCCTATTATCCGTGTAATTGATCCATTGTCCACTGGTACATAGGATGTCTGTACTTGTGGGGAAAATTGTGTCGGAGAGCGTGCTCCTTTCTTTCCTCTTTGGTAGCTAGTTGTAGGAACACCCCAATTCGGTTTGGCACCACTATTTGATTAAACAAATAGAATGTTGTGTTCCCTAGGTGTTGACAAAGTATAACCCATGTCTGAACATGTGTTAAACTTCTACATTCCCACGTGATCTTGTAAGGTTACTTGTCAGCCTCCGATGTGTGTCCTTTTCTATTCAACTTTGTCTTCGACTTCTGTTCAATAGTACGATTGATGTAGACCACTCAGGAAACCACCATGCTTGTAATGGAGTATGGCTGTCTTGTGTTGTATGCTGCTTACCATGTATACTGGTTCTTCTCATGCTGAGTCACTTGATATTCTTGAGTTGCTGGGCACTCATCCTGTGCTGATTTGAAGAATACACTCTACCTTGTGCTAGTAGTCTAGGTAGCATACTAAACACTTGACATAGCAATATTTGCTGTCTATACATAAACAAACTTGTGCTGGCTTCACATAACATTTTAGTGCAAATAAATTCTGTTTTGTCATAATTAAATCCTTAATTATTTTGGGGACTCAACAATCTCCCCCTATTTGATGATGACAAAACCTATGACATATAGAGAAAACACTAAAGTCAGCACTAAGGAACCTAATGAAAAATAGGCAGTAAATTTGTCAGTTTTAAGTTTGTTTTGGGATATTTTGCTGAGTTATCTATATCTTATAAATTGATATGATTCTGAAGATAAACTCATTTCATTTTCATTACAGCAGAGTATATACAATAATTACAAAACATCATAATGAAATATGAAATAATCAAAAGATACAATTTGAGCACTAGAAGGCTATCTTTCTTTATCTTTGTCTTTATCTTGTTCATCTTCAGATATCTCTTCTTCTTTAACCTTAAGGGATGCCTAGGCTTCAGGAAACAGAATAGGTAGCTCAGCAGGATCATATACTGGAACATGAGGAGGTAGAATGATGAGATCTCTTATGTGTGGGCCTTCACCAGTAGTTTTCTTCCCTTTAGGCTTTTTAGAGAGAACTTCTTCTACATTCACTACTGGTGCATTCCCATACTTTACTGCTTTGTTGAAGAGCTCTTGAAGTTCATGTTTCAGTGTATCTTAGATACCACTTTTACCTTTGCCAATAAAGTACTGTAGTATCTCCATCCATTCACTGAACCCTAGGGTTCTAAGTTCAGTGTAGTCTATTCTCTCCTGAACATTACATTCCCTGCTGACAGAGAAGGCCCTTTTTGTGCCTTTGTGCACCTTGATGATCTTACTAGGGTTTGATCTCCTGGTCAGCACATCACCATATTTGCTCCTATAGTAATGATCAGATAATTCAATTGTTCGTTCAGTTTCTATAGGGGCAGTAGCAGGTGATTTCTCAGTAGCTTCCAGTTTATCGAATTCCTTATCCTGAGCTTTGACAATGGCTTTTACTAACTTTAGAGATTCAGCTTCTTCTTTTCTGTCAGCAGCCAGTTTGTCCTCTATTTCTTTAAGCCTCGGCCTCTCAGCATATTCAGCATCAGCATCCTCCCTCCTTTGCTTATCAAGTTAAACACTTAAAAGATATTCATTGGCAGTTATGTTGAGGGATTTTGCTGTGGCAATCATCTGTCTACCCTCAACAGTTTTAAGGGCATCACAGTATTGCTTTAGATCGATGTCCAGTCGCAGAGCCTCATAAAAGAGAGCTTTCTCTTCATCAGTATGTAGCCTTTAACCACTGTTATTTAGATACACATCAATTTCAATGCCATAAGTCAAGGCAGTGATATAGAATGGTTGATCAAGTGGATGATGCAGCAATCTAACTTGGCGTATCCTTTCAGAAATAGTTGTTTGTCTTTGCTCAAGCAATTCATGTACAGTGATCTCCAGCCTGTAAGCCTCTCTTTCATCTGGATTCATCTTTCTTAGATCCGGCTCACCTTATGCAACTGAATCATCTTCCCAAGTTGTGTGTTTATCATGACGTTTTGGGGAAGATAGAGGATACATCTGTGATTCTGAGATGCCAGACGAACCTACTGCATAAAAATTAGTACGTTCATCCACTGTCCTGTCAAAGTAAGCAAGGGTCCGGGCAGAGATAGGTGATTGAACAAATAAGTAATCCCCTCTGCCCCAGACTGTGAAATCAGCAGGATCAACAGTGTGAGCATCTTTATTAGCACCCAGCTCAACCACCTTTGCTGGGTCTTCAACACTTGTAACACCCAGCCGCACGCTTCTGGCTGGGTCTTCATTCACAGCACTCCTTACTGTGTCTTCAGTACCAGCTGACTGATTAGTATCAACTGGCACAACTGCCGCAGTATCTTCATCAGCTGCCTCAAATAGGGGTCCTTTCCTTAAGGGATGGTTGTCCCTAGGAGCAGATTTCACCCTTTGTTTATTGATAGGCATGGGTTCAGCAGATGGTTCTTGTGTTGATACTGGTTCTTGTGGAGGCAGATAGGGGAAAATTTCTAAAAGCTCCCCTCAGCAGTAGACGCATCAGTCTCTGCTGGTTCATCATCATCATCAAGGTTGATGATATCTGCTGGCTGTGTCTGTGTAGCTGGCTGAGCAGTAGATGCAGATCGAGAGGATTGGCTAGTTTCTAATATAGCATTGATATTGCTCTAAACATACATATTATTCGACGCAATATCAGTTATATTTCATCAGCTTTTATCATTTACAAAGACATTCAATGTATAATATTCAAGAAAAACGACAAAAGCAGACACGAGCTTGAAGCTTGAAGAAACGACGATAAAACGAGGGGTTTTAACCAAATTTATATCAAGAAACGTTTATCCGAATGAAAGTACAAGATGATCGAAGAAAAAGATTTCAAATGGAAAGTCCCAAGTCAATATATATCGATACGAGGTCAACAAAGAACAAACGAGAAAATAAAAATATGAAAACTGCCATTTACTCTTACGCGAATCGTGTGACCTTACACGAAACGCGTAGCAATTTAGCCTTACGCGAATCGTGTGAGTCTACACGAAACGCGTAATATTAGGCCGAATTTAATCATGAATCAGATAAGGGGCGGCTGCTTTTTGTGTTTTAAATCAATTCTTTTGGTTCAATGAGCTACAGCAAGGATTCAATTGAACTTACCTACTATTTCCATTGTGATGATAAATACGGAGTACTATCAACAGAATGAGGACACATTTTTAGTACAAGACAGAATATATTACATACAACAATTACTATACACAAGTTAATATCATTCTGTAAAATTAGTTTCAAGTTCAAATATTTAGGGTAGTTTCAAATATTAAGGGTGTATTGTTCGTGATTAAGGGTATTATTGTACGCGTGAAAAGGGTGTTATTATTGTAATTTTTCTACCGTTTGAAGTTAATGAAAGTGAAGAATTTTTAGTAAGTTTACTCTGTTAAAATTATCGTTGTTATTATGGTTACATATTTATATTTTTATGTTTACCCTAGTGTAATGAATAGCTAAATTTTCTTAGTGTTTGCTTAGATGTAGAGCCCCTAGTGAAATGGATTGTTATCAATTGTAAAAGTTAAAATGTAACTTTAGTATTTTTAATATTGAGCCTAGTTAAAAGAACCATTATTGTGTAATTAGGTATTTAACCCTTGCCACTTAATTTATTAAATTTAAATAACGAAAGTTGTTTTTATTTACATAAATTAAGCTTCAACATTAAAATGATCTAGACGAATTTATGGATAAATTATTAACACCAATTTAGAAATAAACTTCGGTGGTTTGGGTAATATCAATAATTATATGATAGTGAAATTGTAAAAAGGGAAACCGTTACAATTTGGGTATTGGCGAAAGTCAAAACTAGGCTAGGTCTCAATTTAAATACTTAGGGAATAGTAGCTATCTAAAAAGAATCCGATGAAAATTAGATTTATTTTAGTTAGTTGTAACCTTATATTTATTTGAAAGAAAAATATAAAGTTTATTACTAAAACATTTTAAATAGGGCGAAAACTTAAAACAATCCATGGACCTAGTGATGACACATTTAAGTAAACACTCCCAATTATCTCATTTATATTTCTTGTAAAATTATTATTATCATTATTTACGAATTATTATAGTAAAATATAAAAAAAATACATAAAAATACTTAAAATTCGTACCAGACTGTTTGTCACATCGTATAAGTCATACGCGAAACGTGTATGATTACACGAAACGCGTACGCCTGTTTATCAAACTGTACGATCAGATCTACACAATTCGTGTAAGGTTTAAGATATACGCGATACGCGTATAAATACGCGAAACGCGTAGACAGTAATCCGGCTACAGTACCAGCTAGGTTAAAAATTAGGGTTTTAGTTATTTAATTATTTATATTTAGGTTATTACTATATAATTAGTATTAGTTATTTTAAAATAACTTAAATACATGTTTTAATCCTAATAATTAGTATTAATTATTATAAGTTTATAATTTATAATTAGTTTATAATTAGATAATTAATTTAATTCCTTTTAACTTGTAGTAATTTTATTAAACATGTCATTTAGTTAATTTAAATAAGTTTATATTATAATTGCTCAAAACAAAATTCTAAACATATAGTTTTATTAAAAGTTACTATTTTACTAATTACCCTTTAGTAATAAAATATTCGCATCCTAATTAGTATAATCTCATTTAGTTCCTTTTTAAGTTAATTATTGTAATCTTGTAATTTTATTTATGAAATTAGTTAGGTTATTTTCTATTACTGTTATATTATAAATTCCTAATCCAAAATCCCCTTTAATTAAGTTTGACATCAAAGACTATTGAAAAAACCATTAAACACTCCATCTCCCTGTGGAACGAATCGGATTTACCGACAAACTAAACAACACGAATAGGACTAGTTGCCTATATATGTGTGAAATCAACCTGAATTCAATATAATACCACATATACAATAAATCAGTTCGTGTAACAAAAAAAACTCAAATCCGTTCAAAATAAAGGTTACGTTTCACCCACATCAACTTTTTGGCGCCGCTGCCGGGGAGTTGGCAGTTAAATAAATAGATAATTTTTCTGGTTCGTAGTAATAGTTGGATTTGTACGTGGACCGGGTTGTTGGATCACCAATTTTATTGGTCTTTGAAGGATCCTGCCCCTCTGCTGCATCTTTTGGCTATTTGAAACGTGGGCCAAATCAGAAGGATAATCTGTTTGTTTAAAGGTTTTTATCATTGTTTTTATGTTATTCGATCCTCTCGAGGAAATTCATTTCCAAGAAAGTTCAAAGTTTTTGAATAAATCCTTTAGTTCATTGTACAATTTCCCAAATTGTATGATCCGTTCAATCCTAAACTCGTTAAACTTAATCCGGAACCTCAAAGAATTAATAAAGGACAAAAACAACTAAAAGAAATAGGAAGTACTAGTAATTTTAAAACACCGAAAAAACACTAAAAAAAAGAGAAACAAGTAGGTAACCCTAGATAAACCTTTAGTGAAGTGATCTCATAATAGAAATTAATGTATGAACTTACGTTCCTCCAACGCTGAATTAACTCCTTCACATCCTGAACCCGAAAGAAAATTCCACGAACGCTTAAGAGCCCAAGAAGTAGAAATTCTTGCTAAAAATTTAGAGTCACTTTCCTTAGAATCCGACTCTGAACCAATTATTCAACCAATCATAGAGCCTATTATTAAAGAAGAAGAAGAAATGGCTGATACAAATTTAACGATGGAAGCATTAATGAAGGCAACAAGGAAAGGTCAAGGCCACGCAATCATCCAACCCACGATGACTGATGGCTTTGAAATAAAAGGTCAATTTTTACACATGGTAACTAATACATGCCAATTTGGTGGAGCTCCAAATGAGGATGCTAACGAGCATCTTCATAAGTTTGTAAGCATTTGCAAACTATTCAAAATTAAGGATGTCACCGATGATGTCGCATGTTTAAAAATCTTTCCATGGTCATTAAAGGATGAAGCTAGAGATTGGCTAGACTCATTACCAGAAGGTTATATTGAAGACTGGAATGATATGATGGACAAATTTTTGTCAGAATTCTTTCCTGCTTCAAAAGCAGCAAAATTGCAAAGTGATATAAATCACTTTAAACAAAAGCCTAATGAAACTCTCTATGAAGCTTGGACCTGATTCAATAAAATGCTTCGAATATGTCCTCAACACGGGTTGAGTACATTTCAAAAAGTTTGTGTATTTTATAAAGGAGTAAATGTGGCAACTAGAAAAGATATAGATGTTGCAGCCGAAGGTTCGGTCATGAAGAAAACACCTGAAGACGCTCACACAATCATTGCTGATTTAGCTTCCCATTCCCATAATTGGCATCAAGAAATAGAATTCTCTAGATCATCAAATGTTGCTAGTATTGAAAGCAATGATGAAATTGCTTCTTTAAAAGTTCAAATAGCAAATCAAGCAAGGCAAATCGAGAAAGTAACCAAGGAAATGCATGCTATCAGAGTAGGATGTGAACTATGCCAAGGTCCCCATCTTACTAGAGATTGTGATCAAAGTACAATGGAAGAGCAAGCAAATTTCTTAGGTTACTTACGAAAAGGTGAAATGAACTTCAGTGATTTTCCAGCTATAGAAGCAAACAACCGAAAATATCCTCCTATAAACAGCTATCAAGTAGGAGGACATTCAGGATCAAATAATAATAACTATCAAGGAGTAAATCCAGGTTACCAAAATAACCGGAATTTCCCAAATCAAAATCAAAGAAATCCGCCACCAGGTTATAATAACCGAAATCAACCTCAACGAAATTATCAAAATAATTTCCAACACAATCAACCACAACCACTAGCACTTATGCAACCACAACCATTAGCAATTATGCAACCTCAACCTGAGAGGAAATCTGGTTTAGAAGATCTCTTAAGAGATTTTATGGTTAAGCACGAGCAAAATGCAGAGCTCCAAACTCAGCAAATCCGAAATCAACAAGCCACAATACAAAACTTAGAAAGGGATGTTGGAAGGATATCACAGTTACTATCAGAGAGACCACCAGGTACTCTCCCCTCAAATACTCAAGTGAATCCCAACAACCCCCAAACAAGGAACGAGCATGTAAATGCTATAACTACTAGAAGTGGTTTAACTACTAAACCGGAGACTCTTAAGTCCCCGGAAGTTCCTTTATGTCCTTCTGTTTTACAAATACCAGTTGATGAAAATGAGCAAGTTGACAAAGAACAAGAGAAAGATGATCCACCTGAGGTCATACCAAAGAAAAGTGAAGAACCAACAGTAAAGGTGCATAAGGAACCTATTCCATACCCAAAAGCATTAAAGAAAGACAGACTCGCGAGGCGATATGAGAAATTTGCAGACATGATTAAGCAAATTAGTATTAACATGCCACTCGCGGAGGTTCTTAGGGATATGCCCAATTATGGGAAGTTTTTAAAGGATCTCATATCCTCGAAGGGTAAATACCACGATGTTTCTGCCACATTCCTTCATGAGGAATGTTCGGCCATCTTAAAGAAACAAAATGTACCTCCAAAATTAGGAGACCCTGGTAGTTTTATCATACCATGTATGATGGGTGATTCGGTGGTGTACGATGCACTAGCCGACCTAGGTGCAAGTGTTAACCTAATGCCTTACTCATTATATTTAAAACTTGACTTAGGAGACTTAAAACCAACCCGGATAGGTATTCGATTAGCAAACCAATCATTTGATACTCCCATAGGTATAGCCGAGGATATACTTGTAAAAGTTGGCTCACTTATCTTTCCCGTCGACTTTGTTATTCTAGAAATGCAAGAGGACACAAAAGTTCCTATCATTTTAGGACGTCCTTTCCTAAACACTGCAGATGCTATCATTAATGTCCAAAAAGAACAATTGAGTCTAGGTGTGGGAAACGAGAGAATAATTTGTCACATTGACAAAGCCATGAAAAGACCCACTTCTACAGATGACTCTTGTTTTCAAATTGATATTATAGATCTTTGTGTCGAGAATGAATTGAAGGAGCTACTTGAAATTGATATCCCGGGGTTAGCCCCGGTAAGTGAGAATGAATACTTCAATATTGATAAAGATTTTGATGAGTTGATGAAGGTGGTCACGGATAACGAGACCATAATAGAAGAAATTCCCAAGGAAGAGGAATCGTTTGAGGAAATCAAAAATGAAGATAGATTTTGTATAAAAAATTCCTTAGAAGAACCACCCGTACTAGAGCTTAAAGAGCTACCCAAACACTTGGAGTATGCTTATCTCGAAGGTACATCTCAATTACCAGTAATTATTGCTTCACATCTTTCAGATAATGAGAAGGATAAGCTAATTTCTGTATTAAAAACCCATAAAAAGGCTATAGCCTGGAAAACAACCGACATTCCGGGAATAAACCCGTCTTATTGTACACATAAAATTCTCCTTGAGAATGAATACAAACCCGTAGTACAAAGACAACGCAGGCTAAATCCCAACATGAAAGAGGTTGTTAAAAAGGAGGTCGTCAAGCTTCTTGACGCCGGGTTAATCTACCCCATCTCCGATAGTCCATGGGTTAGTCCAGTACAAGTAGTACCCAAAAAAGGGGGTACAACCGTTATATTAAATGAAAAGGATGAACTCGTCCCAACTAGAACAGTTACCGGCTGGAGAGTCTGTATTGATTACAGACGTCTAAATGATGCCACTAGAAAGGATCATTTCCCGTTACCTTTTATTGATCAAATGCTTGAACGATTAGCGGGAAAAGAATATTATTGCTTTCTAGACGGTTTCTCCGATTACTTCCAAATTCCAATTGATCCCAACGACCAAGAAAAGACCACATTCACTTGTCCTTTCGGTACCTTTGCCTATCGCCGCATGCCGTTTGGTTTATGCAATGCACCCGGAACCTTTCAAAGGTGCATGATGGCAATCTTTGATGATATGGTAGAGGATTGTATGGAAGTCTTCATGGATGACTTTTCCGTATTTGGAGACTCCTTTGAATCGTGTCTTTTCAACCTTGAACGTATGCTTATCCGATGTGAGAAAGCAAACTTGGTCCTAAATTGGGAGAAATGCCACTTCATGGTGAAAGAGGGCATTGTACTTGGTCACAAAATATCTCGTGCGGGAATAGAGGTAGATAAAGCTAAAATTGAAGTTATCTCTAAGCTACCTAAACCATCAAATGTTAAAGCCATTAGAAGCTTTCTTGGTCACGCAGGATTCTATAGGCGATTTATCAAAGATTTTTCTAAAATCGCCCGCCCATTGACCAAGCTTCTTGAAAAGGATGCTCCATTTGACTTTGACACTAATTGCGAGAATGCATTCTCGATTCTTAAGTCAAAACTCACACAAGCTCCCATTATGGTATCTCCAGATTGGAGTATGCCATTTGAGCTAATGTGTGACGCAAGCGATTATGCCTTAGGTGCTGTTTTAGGACAACGTCAAGATAATCATTTTCTACCGATTTATTATGCAAGTAAAACTCTAACAGGAGCCCAAATTAATTATACCACCACGGAAAAAGAACTCCTAGCGGTTGTTTATGCATTCGATAAATTTTGGTCATATTTGGTGTTGTCCAAGACCATTGTTTACACGGACCATTCGGCACTTAGATACCTATTCTCGAAACTAGATGCAAAACATCGTCTCATACGTTGGGTTCTTTTACTTCAAGAATTTGACATTGAGATACGTGACAAGAAAGGAGCTGAGAATCTAGCTGCCGATCATTTATCCCGACTTGAAAACCCCGAATTAGATAAACTTGATGATACAATCATCAAAGATACATTTCCTGACGAATCTCTAATGAGGGTTGAAAAAGAATCTGAAATCCCATGGTTTGCCCATTTTGCAAACTATCTTGCTTCAGACATTCTACAAAAAGGACTTACTTATCAGCAAAAGAAGAAATTCTTTGCAGATTTGAAGTCATATTTCTGGGAATACCCAGACCTATTTCGTGTTGGTGCGGATCAAATAATTCGCCGTTGTGTGTACGGACAAGAAGCTCAACAAATTCTTGAGCATTGCCATCAAGGGCCAACCGGCGGTCATTTCGGACCAAACCACACTGCAAGAAAAATCCTTGATTCGGGCTTTTATTGGCCCACGATCTTTAAAGTTGCCCATAATTTCGTTCGGACTTGTAATGCATGCCAACGAACGGGCAACATCACGAAAAAGGATGAGATGACTCAAACCGGCATCCAAGTTTGTGAAATCTTTGACATTTGGGGAATAGATTTCATGGGACCATTTCCAAGTTCACATAAGTGCAAGTACATACTAGTAGCCGTTGATTATGTATCCAAGTGGGCTGAAGCAAAAGCTTTGCCTACAAATGATGCTAGGTGATGTTGCGAAACGTAACCTTTATTTATGAACGGATTTGAGTTGTTTTGTTACACGAATTGATTTATTGTATATGTGGTATTTTATTGAATTCAGGTTGATTTCACACATATATAGGCAACTAGTCCTATCCGTGTAGTTTAGTTTGTCGGTAAATCCGATTCGTTCCACAGGGAGATGGAGTGTTTAATGGTTTTTAATAGTCTTTGATGTCAAACTTAATTAAAGGGGGTTTTGGATTAGGAATTTATAAAATAATAGTAAAATAAAATAACTTAAACTAATTTACTAAATAAAATTACAAGATTACAATAATTAACTTAAAAAGGAACTAAATGAAATTATACTAATTATGATGTATTAATTATATTACTAAATGGTAATTAGTAAAATAGTAACTTTTAATAAAACTATATGTTTAAAATTTTGTTTTGAGCAATTATAATATAAACTTATTTAAATTAACTAAATGACATGTTTAAAAAGATTAATACAAATTAAAAGGAATTAAAATGATTAACTAATTGTAAACTAATTTCTAATTATAAAGTATTATAATTAACACTAATTATTAGGATTTAACATGTATTAAAGTATTTTATAAGAACTAATATAAATTATATAGTAATAACCTAAATATAATAGTAAAAAGGCTAAAACCCTAATTTTAAACTAATTAAATAATTAAAACCCTAATTTTAACCCTACTGGTACTGTAGCCGGGTTTAAGACTTACGCGTTTCGCGTATACATACGCGATTCGCGTATGTGTAATACGATGTGACAAAACTAACTGATACAGATTCGAGTATTTTTATGTATTTTTTTTATATTTTATACTAATAATTCGTAAATAATGATGATAATAATAAGTTTACAAGAAATAATAATGGGATAAATGGGAGTGTTTACTTAAATGTGTCACCCCTAGGTCCATGGATTGTTTTGAGTTTTAACCCTATTAAAATGTTTTAGTAATAAACTTTATATTTTTCTTTCGAATAAATATAAGGTTACGACTAACTAAATAAAATCTAATTTTCATCGGATTCTTTTTTTTTAGATAGCTACTATTCCCTAAGTATTTAAATTGAGACCTAGCCTAGTTTTGACTTTCGCCAATACCCAAATCATAACGGTTTCCCTTTTTATAATTTCACTATCATATAATTATTGATATTACCCAAACCACCGAAGTTTATTTCTAAATTGGTGTTAATAACTTATCCATAAATTCGTCTAGATCATTTTAATGTTGAAGCTTAATTTATGTAAATAAAAACAACTTTCGTTATTTAAATTTAATAAATTAAGTGGCAAGGGTTAAATACCTAATTACACAATAATGGTTCTTTTAACTAGGCTCAATATTAAAAATACTAAAGTTACATTTTAACTTTTACAAATGATAACAATCCATTTCACTAGGGGCTCTACATCTAAGCAAACACTAAGGTAATTTAGCTATTCATTACACTAAGGTAAACATAAAAATATAGATATGCAAACATAATAACAACGATAATTTTAACAGAGTAAACTTACTAAAAATTCTTCACTTTCATTAACTTCAAATGGTAGAAAATTACACTAATAACACCCTTTTCACGCGTACAATAACACCCTTAATCACGAACAGTACACCTTTACTATTTGAAACTAATCCTAATATTTGAACTTTGAAACTGAAATGAAAATAATACAGATAATAATAATGACAATAGTATGTGTATAGTAATAATATGTTGTCATATGTGTCTCTGCACACTACTCCGTATTTAACATGTATCATTTAGTAGTAGGTGAACTGTTGAATCCTTGCTGTATTACATTGAGCTAAAAAGAATTGTTTTTAAAACCAAAAAGCAGCCGCCCCATTCTTGCGTTCTGGAAACTTGTCTGGCCTAACATTACGCGTTTTGTGTATGCCTACACGATTCACGTAAGAACAAACTACTACGCGTTTCGTGTAAGCCTACACGATTCGCGTATGAGTTAACAGCAGTTTCTTTATTTTTATTTTCTCGTTTGTTCTTTTGTTGATCCCGTGTTGACGTGTATTGACTTGGACCTTTCCATTTGAATTCTTTTCTTCAATTATCTTGTACTTTCATTCGGATAAACGTTTCTTGATATAAATTTGGTTAAAACCATCGTTTTATCGTCGTTTCTTCAAATAGCAAGCTCTTGTCCACTTTTGTCGTTTTTCTTGAATATTATACATTGAATGTCTTTGTAAATGATAAAAGCTGATGAAATATAACTGATATTGCGTCGAATAATATGTATGTTTGGAGCAATATCACTAGGGTGGTGGTAAACTTCTTGAAAAATCTCTTCTCACGCTTTGGAATCCCAAAAGCACTCATATCCGACCGAGGAACACATTTTACCAACAACCTTCTTGAAAAGGTGTTGAAGAAGTATGGCGTAACTCATCGTTTCTCTACTCCGTACCACCCGCAAACAAGTGGTCAAGTGGAGAACACGAATCGTGCCTTAAAACGCATACTTGAGGAGACGGTTAATAACAACCCTAAAATCTGGCAACGCAAGTTAGATGACGCGTTGTGGGCTTTTAGGACTGCGTATAAAACACCAATAGGTACCACACCATTTAGACTTGTATACGGTAAAGCGTGTCATCTACCTGTTGAAGTTGAACACAAGGCATACTGGGCTATGAGAGAATGTAATACTGACCTTGTACAAGCCGGAGAAAATAGGTTATTACAACTTAACGAACTAGATGAATTAAGATTACAAGCCTACGAAAATTCTAAAACATATAAAGAAAAAACTAAAGTATGGCACGATGCACGATTAAAAAAGAAAGAATTTGAACAAGGGGATAAAGTATTGGTATTCCAATCACGTTTCAAGTTTTCACCTGGTAAACTTAGATCCCGATGGACTGGGCCATATATAATAAAACAGGTTTTTCCATCTGGATATGCAGAGTTGTATGGTAAAAACGGTGGAACTTTCAAAGTGAACGGACACAGACTCAAGTTATACTTTGAAGAAATCAATACTACGGAAAGAGACGAAATCACCTTCTACCCTAAGGACAAATAAATTCAGGGTAACTCTAAGGTTTTAAACTCCATTCTCGATTTTTATTCTTATCTTTAAGAGTGGGGTTAGATTGGTCTTTCCCTAGCAGACCCTAAAGAACTAGTCTTCTCCCTCCATTCTACCTTTTTAATTTCTTTTTGTTTTTATTGTGTAATTTCAAGATGCGCAGTCAGTATATCTACAACCATTTCATTTTAAAGTGCGATAAGATTTTACCGAGGGATGTGGTGTTAGATATTAAGAAAAGATGCGATAAGGCGAGGAAAGAAGAAAGACAGAAACTAAATAAGACAAACTATGCAAGAGGAAAATCTAAATCAGCTAAAAGGCGTCGAGCACGTCATTTGGGTAAATGTGTGAAATGTGGAAAACCGACTCACTCCGGAGATTGCCCAAAGAACCAAACGGACTCTAATTACGAGTACGTAACCTTATGCCGAGAAGGGCCTTTAAAATGTGCAGAAGAAAACCTCTTAAACCAGCGAGGTTACGCCTACGAAGCAATGGGGAGCGAAATAATGCGACTCCACTACGAGGCGAGCCAACGAGGCTTCACCCTTTAAATCTTTTTCTCGCCAGTTGTGTGTTTGTGCATTTTTGTGTGTAATGTTTTGGTGTGTTTGGTTTGTTTTTGTTTGTTGTATGTTCTATTAAAACGGTCTACCATTTAAAAGTGATGAACCTTGAGTTCAATATGTTTTCATTGAAAACAATAAATGTTTAAGTGTTACAACTGAATTATCGTTTTTCAAATTGCACGAAATTTCTTGTTGGATTCATAAGATATCTGTTAAATAGTAAACCACGAAAACAAAATAAAAATTTAAAAAAAATCCTTTCTACTAAATTGAAGGTGAAACGCCTTGAGTTTAACTTGTTTCTTTGAAAATGAAAATGTTTAGGTGTCACAACTGAATTTTCATTCTTCAAATTGCACAAAATTTTTTGTTAAAAGTCTACAGTAGATTGCAAAATATACCTTTTTATCAATAACCGTAAAAATATATAACTTGTAAATCTTTGTCATGGATAATGATAGGTTTGACGACCGAATTTATCTCTACCTAATCGATAGGAAACAAAGTTTTAAAGTTTGAAAATTAGTTGATTTAGGGGTATACAAAAAAAAATAGAGTGTATTTTAATTTGTGTAATTTTTATTTTTCATGTACTTGTTCTAAAAATTAAAAATGTTAATATTTTTAACACAAAAAAATAGAGTGTTTTTATTTTAAATTTGTTTTCGAAAAAGATTAAAAACTTTAACTTTTAATGGATTGAATTTTATAAATTGAAATTACAAATTTATAAACGGATTAAGATCAGGTGTAACAACCGAATTTCCGTTACAAATATAAATTTATAAAAGATATTTTAAAAATTCAATTGATTTTAAGTTATACAAAAAAAAAAAAAAGAGAGAGAGCCAAAGCTTACGCGTAGGGTGTAGCAGTACACGAAACGCGTGGAATTCAAAGCATACGCGAAACGCGTAGACCTACGCGAAACGCGTAGGGTCAAAAATCTGGACATATCAGATCGGGCAGAGGGCTGTTGTGATGACCCGGAAATTTCTGATCAAATTTAAACTTAATCTTTGTATGATTAACATTTCCGACACGATAAGCAAAGTCTGTAAAACTGAATCTCAAAATTTTTGAACTACTTTTATATATTTAAATACCCTTCGGTTGTTTTCGACGATTCGCGAACAATTATATGTAAATAGATACATATATACTATAACTTGAAAAGGTAACAATGTATTAATTGTTTGATACCGTACATTAAACTTATTGGTTTAAATATCTATTTGAATATATATATAATAAGTTGAAATATTTATTATTAAAATTTATTTATAAATAACTTCCAATGTGTATTTAAAAACTGATTTATGTATAAGATATATACATATATATAATTTCAAGTTATTTAGTAAACGATAGTAACATTCGTTTATTGACTCGATTGATATAAGTTAACTAAAGCGTTTAAGATGAACCAGTAAAACATTAATTTGCTACAGTACCCAAAATGCTACAGTGTTTTAGAAAATCACTATTTGCTACAGTGAATTGCTACAGTAAATTGCTACAGTAAAACACTATTTCAAAATGAATATATATATATATATATATATATTAACAAATAGCGAGACGATGATTTATAGAAGTAAATGACCAAAACACTCAAATGTATAAGTTATACCTCGAGTGGTATAGTTTATGGATGATTTAAGACTATATTTTGACAAAGGTACGAGTCACGAAACGAAAAGTACTAGTTTTCTCAGCGTACGAAAGGGCGTTCGAAAAACCGTAACCGGGACATAAGTCGAGTGATAACGTATGACTTATCGAAACAAAAATTACAAGACAACTATGCATGTGAATTTAATATAATATATAATTAATTATATAAATTAAATATATTATATTTATAATTAAAAAATATGTCGACAAACTAGAAGTTAAAAGATCATGAGCTGGAAATCCATCCCATGCGATCGCATGGGAAATGGTCTTGAAGGCCATGCGATCTCATGGCAGCCTGGTCCAGGCCACATCTATAAAAGCCCGATGTTTTCTGCTTTTGAATTCATTTCAATTACTCCGTATTATATTTATTAATTATATTATTATTATTATTATTATTATTATTATTATTATTATTATTATTATTATTATTATTATTATTATTATTATTAAGATTAATATTATTATTAATCTTATTATTATTAGTAGTATTATTATTAATTAGTATTATACATAAAATACTACGACGAGGTCATGAGCGTGTCACTTTCAAAATGGTTTTCAAGCGGGATAGAGCTAAGGAAATTATGGGTTATTGTCAAGGAGATTATGGGTAATGTTCGGGGGTATATTTGTGAATCAAACCTAGTGTTTATCATCTCCGTTACGTCTACGTACTTTCCTACAATATTGAATCTCAATATTGATACGTTGAAATCTACGGTTATTTGGTAATCCGTGTTTCGATTACATTTTGGTGAACGACTTTATATGCTGCTAAGGTGAGTTCATTGATCCCTTTTTATACATATTTTTGGGCTGAGAATATATGCAAATGCTTTATTAACCGATATACAATATTTATATGCGTGAGTTTCATTACTTCCTATTTAATTGCTTTTGCAATCTATATTTTTGAGCTGAGAATACATGCACTTTATTTTAAATGCAATGGATACAAGTACATACTAAATTCTACACCGAGTTTGAACCGAAAATCCCTTAGCTTTGGTAACTAGTAACTGCCAGTTATAAGAACTGGTGGGCGCGAGTAGTAGTATATGGATCCATAGGGCTTGATATCCCCGTCCGAGCTAGAGCACTAGCCTTTTAACGGACGTATGCTATTTGAGAAGCGTACACGTTGGTTTGCGTGTATTATTAAGATGATTATACAAAGGGTACAAATTATATATACGTTAAGTTTAGTTACCAGGGTGCTCAATCTTGTAGAATATTTTGATAAACGTTTCTGGATGAAACAACTGAAATCTTGTGATCCAACTTTATGTACAGATTATGCAAAACATTAAAACTATGAACTCACCAACCTTTGTGTTGACACTTGTTAGCATGTTTATTCTCAGGTTCCCTAGGAGTCTTCCGCTGTTTGCTTATATGATAGACAAGCTATGTGCATGGAATCTTACATGGCATATTTTTCAAGAAAACGTTGCATTCACCAATTCATCACCATGTACCTTATTTAGACTGCATTGTCAACGGAAGTACTATTGTAAACTATTATATAAGGTGATTGTTTATATGTAGAAATCATCAGATGTCGAAAACCTTTGATTTAATATTCATTTATGGTGTGCCTTTTCAAAAGAATGCAATGTTTATAAAACGTATCATATAGAGGTCAAATACCTCGCAATGAGGTCAATGAATGACGTATTCGGCCAAATGGATTTGGAGCGATCGTCACAGCTGTTCTTCACACACTCTCTTTCGATTTTTTTCTGCTGTGGACGAGAAGAAAACACAAAAACCTGAAAATCACACCCAAAAACTTAAATTAACAATTCCAATCTTCCCCAATTCTTCAATCTTTCAACATGCCTAGATTGGTAAGGGTCCTAAACCCATTTTACCTCATGTTCTTCAAGTTTTTCATTATTTATTTTTATGGCTTTAATCCGAATTATATGCATGTTATTGACGAATTCTACTTGATTATTGCTATATTTATGTTGTTAGTATGATATTAAACCCGATTAGCATGAAAATTTGATGTTTAATTGATTATTGAAAAATTAGGGTTTATACAAATTGGGGATAATTGAGAAATTGCTACTGAGGTGTGTTATTTTGGTTGTAATTAGATGTTTTTAACTGTTTTGTTAGTAGTTAGAACTCTTGAACATAATTTTGATTGTTTGATTTTGTGATTTTTAATTTTAGCCTAAATTTGATAATTTTTGTAAATATCATGAATCAAGTATGAATTGTAATGTTGTTAAGGATTATTTAGAAGCTGAAATACACGCAATGTGATTGAATTAAATTCGATATACTTAGATAAATTGCATGTTTTCACTTATGAATTAGACTTTGTATATGAAACTTGATTTTTGATTTATGATTTTTGGTTTGTTTCTGCTTTGTTTTGAATCATAGAACTAAAAATTCCAATGTTGCTGAAACAAGTTGATTCTTGTGTTGATTGAAAACAAGCTTGTATGTTGAATTTAGACTCTTTGCTAACATTAACACATCCTATTGGGATGATTTTCTTGATTTAAAATGTTATGCAGGGACCAATTAGAATGAGGGCATTTAACCAACAACAAGCAGAAAATCAGGTTACACCCGAAATGGAACAACAACTCTTGAACCTACACCCGATCCTGCAATTTCCTAACGAATTACATCAAAGGGTACAAAAGGTTAAGGATTTGCTCATTCTGGTAAATAGAACCATCTCTCCAGTTTACGTTGTTGATTGGGCTCCCCTAGGAGACCCAGTCAACTTAGATACACCGATAAGGGAAATTTTAACCCAAAGTTTCACGGATGAATTTGGGGTAATTACGTATTATAATGACTTTGAGAGATTGTTTAGGTTGAATTCTCCTGTATATAGAGAATTGTGTTTGGAATTCTATTCTACCGTCAGGATGAATATACACCCTGAAAATATCGAAGATACTAGATTTCTACAATTTCGACTGGGTGGGGTAGATAGAGTAATGTCCCTAGGCGACATGACTTTGGCTTTAGGGATTTACGACGGTAATGAGATAAATGCTCCAGGTTTTTGGGAATATATTTTTACAGGAGCTAGGTATACAGGAGATTATGATTCTTTGAGCGTCTGGCGTTCTTTTTCCCAAAAGAATACATATGTAGCAGGCCAAGAATCATACCTTAAGATCACTGATGTTCGCTATCGAATAATTCATAAATTTATAGTGAACACAATTAACCAAAGGGCATTCCTTAATACAGATAAGATTAATTATATTGACCTTTGGTATTTAGATGCAATCAGAGATAGGGATACATTTATTAGTATACCCTATGGAGTGGCCTACTTTTTGGCCCATATAGGTAAGGGTGCTCGAGGATCCAGTGACATGTCGGGGGGTCACTATGTCACGTGTTTGGCAGCCTGGTTCGGTCTCAACCCGAACGAATTAGATCCTCCAATCCAGCCGATAGATCAACTGGTTCGTACTTTAGGATTGGAGGTGTATAAGACAGCTAAGGCTATACGTGTGAGGGGTGGGGTACGTAGTTTAAGGCAACAGGAAGTTGCTGCTCACGCACCTATGGAAGAGGATGATGAACCCGCGAGGGAAGCTAGGAGGAGACGCAGAGAGACAGATCAGGCTAGCTCGTCTCATACAGGTACTTCTGATTTCGATATGCTCCAAAATTCTTTTAACGAATTGAGTTTAGATGTACGTAACTCATATCAAAACTGGGGAGTGAGATCAGAAGACCAGTATACTGCTTTGTCTCGAGAATTGGGGGATATTAGGCATACCCAACTAGATCAGTATAATATTCTGTCTAACATCCGATACGATCAGAGGGGTCAGGGAGCACAATTAGAGTGGGCACATCATCAGGCATATTTATACGCGTCTAACCCGCAGAATTACGCACCCTCAGCCTATCCTTCATACCCCCAATGGCAGACACCCAATGACCCTCTACCTCCACCATATGACCATCGCCATAGCCGCGAGTCAGGATGCATATAGGCGTTTCTACGAAGAACAACGCCTAAACGAACAACGGCAGTGACAGCAACAGGAAGAAGGCGAACAGGGAGGCCCGTTTTGGAATCCATTTAACTAGTTCTATTCTTTAAAACATTTTTATTTTTATGGTTTGTAATAACATAATTGTATGGTGTGTATTGATACTTTTTATGTTTCTTATGTTTTATTATATATTAGCAAGAAAGTAGTGTGGGGTAAAAATTGTTTTGTACGATTGAAGTACAACCCCATGTTTTGTATGTTTTTAACATGGTTTTGACAGGTACAGAAGAAAATGCAATTAGACGAAACGAAACATCGAATTACATTGTGATGCAAACGTTGGATATAATCATAGGTAAAACAATTTGAAAATCCAAATCGGTTAACAAAGGAAGTTCCAAATACTTCACACTTTTTGTCCTCTCAAATTTATACATTATTATCTGATTTTATGTAATGAGGGCATTACATAATCTCAAGTGTGGGGTGGGAATATATAAATTCTCGAGAACTTATAATTTGGTGATTTTTATCAAGATTTATAAAATTTTTAAACAAATATATCAAATGATTTTTTAAGGTAACTACGAGCGATTAAAGCATAGGTGTCAAAAACCGAAATTATCGTCTCAATACATTAAAAACGCATAAGTTTATTTGTTTAAAACCTATAAAAGAAAACCAATTATAACAAGAATTTATAAAACCTTATGTTGAGAACCATATATCACATGTTTCTATGAAGTTATTGCAGATATCATTGCTTTGGAACGTATAAACCTGAATATTCCATTATTACGAGTAATAGAGGATGAATCAAGTCCATCTCGTAAGGAAGTAAAGTCTTCCAAATTGACACACTTGCTAACTTATGTTAGAAGATGTAGTCCAGAACAGCTGTAGGTTGACGAAAAATCTTGAAAAGTCATCCCTAAGATCGGCTGAAAATCCACCTAACCTCAGCATCAAACAGGGTTTTTGGTGGTCAGACTTATCCTAACCATGAGAAGGATATGTTTCGTACAATGGGGGGGCACAATGTAAATTAGCTTTTAAGACTAATGAATCTAATCCCCAGATGGATGATCTCCGTAAAGATCAACTGCATCTATGTTTGACCGCGGTCAACATACATATGCCATAACAAATTGAGGTGTACAAACTCATGGTTCACCGATGATATTTGGACACGATATAATTTTGTTCTAAAACTTATGCTATTTTATGAATTATATTGTGTAAAACTATTTTTTGGACATTCGGCTTCAAGTTCCATGATACTACAATCATGGGGGCGAATAGCTTGCTAATCGCCGACTGAGACTTCGGTTTTCAGTTACCCTCAACCGGAATTTGAGGTTAAAACCGGAAAACGTGTCTAGTGTAAAAACTAGCATGACATTTTATAAAATCATAAAACGTTTTCACAAGTTCAAATTTTCCCTAAGGATCCAAATTTTTAAACCCTAATCACGAGTTTCATGTTTGTTTCTGTTGTCAGAATTTCGTTTCGTGTGGTGTGCGTGTGATTCAATAAAAATTGTGTAGTGTTTCAAACTATTCCATATAGCGTGTGTTTCATTTCGTGTAGTGTGTGTTGTGTGATCTAATGTTTAATAAGGAAAAATATGTAATGTTCCGATTCTGTTAAAAGATGTAATTGCTTGAGGACAAGCAACATTCAAGTGTGGGGTATTTTGATATTGCTCTAAACATACATATTATTCGACGCAATATCAGTTATATTTCATCAGCTTTTATCATTTACAAAGACATTCAATGTATAATATTCAAGAAAAACGACAAAAGCAGACACGAGCTTGAAGTTTGAAGAAACGACGATAAAACGAGGGGTTTTAACCAAATTTATATCAAGAAACGTTTATCCGAATGAAAGTACAAGATGATCGAAGAAAAAGATTTCAAAGGGAAAGTCCCAAGTCAATATATATCGATACGAGGTCAACAAAGAGCAAACGAGAAAATAAAAATATGAAAACTGCCATTTACTCTTACGCGAATCGTGTGACCTTACACGAAACGCGTAGCAATTTAGCCTTACGCGAATCGTGTGAGTCTACACGAAACGCGTAATATTAGGCCGAATTTAATCATGAATCAGATAAGGGGCAGCTGCTTTTTGTGTTTTAAATCAATTCTTTTGGTTCAATGAGCTACAGCAAGGATTCAATTGAACTTACCTACTACTTCCATTGTGATGATAAATACGGAGTACTATCAACAGAATGAGGACACATTTTTAGTACAAGACAGAATATATTACATACAACAATTACTATACACAAGTTAATATCATTCTGTAAAATTAGTTTCAAGTTCAAATATTTAGGGTAGTTTCAAATATTAAGGGTGTATTATTCGTGATTAAGGGTATTATTGTACGCGTGAAAAGGGTGTTATTATTGTAATTTTTCTACCGTTTGAAGTTAATGAAAGTGAAGAATTTTTAGTAAGTTTACTCTGTTAAAATTATCGTTGTTATTATGGTTGCATATTTATATTTTTATGTTTACCCTAGTGTAATGAATAGCTAAATTTCCTTAGTGTTTGCTTAGATGTAGAGCCTCTAGTGAAATGGATTGTTATCAATTGTAAAAGTTAAAATGTAACTTTAGTATTTTTAATATTGAGCCTAGTTAAAAGAACCATTATTGTGTAATTAGGTATTTAACCCTTGCCACTTAATTTATTAAATTTAAATAACGAAAGTTGTTTTTATTTACATAAATTAAGCTTCAACATTAAAATGATCTAGACGAATTTATGGATAAATTATTAACACCAATTTAGAAATAAACTTCGGTGGTTTGGGTAATATCAATAATTATATGATAGTGAAATTGTAAAAAGGGAAACCGTTACGATTTGGGTATTGGCGAAAGTCAAAACTAGGCTAGGTCTCAATTTAAATACTTAGGGAATAGTAGCTATCTAAAAAGAATCCGATGAAAATTAGATTTATTTTAGTTAGTTGTAACCTTATATTTATTCGAAAGAAAAATATAAAGTTTATTACTAAAACATTTTAAATAGGGCGAAAACTTAAAACAATCCATGGACCTAGTGATGACACATTTAAGTAAACACTCCCAATTATCTCATTTATATTTCTTGTAAAATTATTATTATCATTATTTACGAATTATTATTGTAAAATATAAAAAAAATACATAAAAATACTTAAAATTCGTACCAGACTGTTTGTCACATCGTATAAGTCATACGCGAAACGTGTATGATTACACGAAACGCGTACGCCTGTTTATCAAACTGTACGATCGGATCTACACAATTCGTGTAAGGTTTAAGATATACGCGATACGCGTATAAATACGCGAAACGCGTAGACAGTAATCCGGCTACAGTACCAGCTAGGTTAAAAATTAGGGTTTTAGTTATTTAATTATTTATATTTAGGTTATTACTATATAATTAGTATTAGTTATTTTAAAATAACTTAAATACATGTTTTAATCCTAATAATTAGTATTAATTATTATAAGTTTATAATTTATAATTAGTTTATAATTAGATAATTAATTTAATTCCTTTTAACTTGTAGTAATTTTATTAAACATGTCATTTAGTTAATTTAAATAAGTTTATATTATAATTGCTCAAAACAAAATTCTAAACATATAGTTTTATTAAAAGTTACTATTTTACTAATTACCCTTTAGTAATAAAATATTCGCATCCTAATTAGTATAATCTCATTTAGTTCCTTTTTAAGTTAATTATTGTAATCTTGTAATTTTATTTATGAAATTAGTTAGGTTATTTTCTATTACTGTTATATTATAAATTCCTAATCCAAAATCCCCTTTAATTAAGTTTGACATCAAAGACTATTGAAAAAACCATTAAACACTCCATCTCCCTGTGGAACGAATCGGATTTACCGACAAACTAAACTACACGAATAGGACTAGTTGCCTATATATGTGTGAAATCAACCTGAATTCAATATAATACCACATATACAATAAATCAGTTCGTGTAACAAAAAAAACTCAAATCCGTTCAAAATAAAGGTTACGTTTCACCCACATCAAGCATCAAGCCACTTCATGAATACGTCAGCTCTAACTCCTCCTGACTCAGTAGAAGCTAAATAATCTTTCATCTCTTTAGGAGTCATCTTGTTTATTCTATCTGCCCGCTCAGCATAAAACCTTCCTTTCTTTCTATCAAATTTCACCATGAACTTAGCATTTCTCTTCAAAGTAGCCCTTTTGTGTTCATCAATGCTGAGCAGTTCATCATGAATTTCACGCTTTTCAGGAGTGAGGGATCGTATATGCTCAATTTTATGTCACTTCAGAGCAGCATATGCCTCAAACTTAGTGTTGAAAGCAACATCTAGTTCCTGCTGTCTCTTCTGATGCCTCTTTAGTTTTCTTTTCATTTTACTTTCAATAGTTTGAGAGACAATAAAAGATTCAGCAACAGCCAGTTCAGAAACATCACTGGGCTTACTGCCAGAACCAATATCATCCACAGATGTGGCAGACACACTGGGTTGAGATTCACCAGCTGCCTGGACACCTGCTTCAGTATGAGCGTTGCTGGACTTAGTGCCAGAACCTTGACCAGTACCATCACCACCATCATCACCATCCCTCCTTTGCTGTTTTAGAGCCCTTTCATGCTCATGCTCCCCCTCAGATTGTTTTCTCTTTTTAGACTTCTTCTCCCCCTTTTTGTCATCGGCAAGGGCAGAAGGATGAGCAGGGGAGACCTGTGCATCAAGGTCACTATCTGACTCAGGAATAAAGTAAGCAAAATTGTTCCAGTCAGCATCAGCAGGAGATAGATGGGCACCCTGATCTACGTCATATTGCCTGAGATAAAGGTTTGAAGTTCTGACTTCATTCCTTGCAACACCCATTACCATTTAATCAACAGTAGCCCTAACATCAGCTTGAACATAAGCATAGGCAGGAACCATTGTGGCCATTTGCTGTTCCTGCGAATCCACCATTTGAACATAAGCATAGGCAGGAACCATTGTGGCCATTTGCTGTTCCTGTGAATCCAATCTCTCTTCTAACACCCTATTCTCCTCATTTAGAAAGAGAATCCTTCTATTAGCAGCATCAAGGTCAGCTTGAAGATGGGCAATATGATCAGTATATTCATTGTGAGAGATGATTCGCCTTTTTAGGTCCTCCTCTTCTTCATGGTGTTGGACAATGGCCTTTACTGCAAGATCAGCAAAGGCACATACTTGTTTGAGCTGGGCTTCAATAGATGAAGTTGTGACTTCCCCAACCCTGCGTATGGCCTCAGTCATTCTATCAACAAGAGTAGTGCGTATGGTTCTTTGCAGATCTGGTGTGATTCTGGCTACTGTACGATAAACAGCCAGTGTGGAAATGGCAGCCACCTCAGTAGGATCAAAGCTACTGGTTGAGGGGCGATCACTAGCAGCGACAATAGAATTACCTCCGTGGGGTGGTGGAGGTGGAAGGTCAGAATCTAACTCATCACCATGATCACCATCATTTTTACCTTCACCCAAAGGTTTAGAACCACTGGTATCCTTGTCAGCATCATTATCAGCATCATTAGTAAGATCCACTGGTTTACCTTTGGAGCCAGTCACATTATCATGAATGACTGGCTCTTCCTTACCAGTACCTTCATCAGCATCACCATCAGATGAAGAAGATGATGAGGAAGAAGCTGATGAATCAGAAGGTACTGGCGAATTAGGAATATTTTGCATGATGTACTTACCAGTAGTTGGATCTCTGATGAACTTGAGAGGCCTCCATGTACCAGGACATGGAGAAGCAGCTGGAGCCATACCAAAAAAGTGATAGTATGGCTTCTCGTTAACTTGTTGTAAAGTGGCCAGCCTCTCATATACCTCTTCTCTTGCTGGTCGATCAAGCTGAGACATCATTTCAGTCACCTCTTCTCTAGGTAGTTTACTGGCTGACACTAAGGCACTTTGAGGATCGATAGTCATCTGATCCACCAGCAAGGCAACTCTGGGAGATGCTCCCCTATAGATGAAGTTAGGTACAACTTCATCAGGATCTGGTACCTGACACACATATGGTTTCTTCTCAGTAGAAGCAGTAGCCTGAGAAGAATTAGTGGTAGTAGTAGTAGAGGTACCAGCATCCAAAGTGGGTTCCGTAGAACCAGTAGCAGTAGCTGATAACTGCTCAGTAGATGGAATAATAGGTGTAGAAGCACCAGTATCCATTTGTGGTTCCTTTGGAACATAGCCGACATCTTGAAGAAATGAAGGCCAGGAAGAATCATCATCAGCATTTGAGCCACTACCAGTAATCACCTCCATAGTAGCAGCAGCTGGAGGAGTAACAGTGGTAGGGGCAGTAACATCCAAATCAAGAACCTCCTTAAAAATATTATCAATAACTTTTTCAAGTACAGGAGGAGGTTCCTTGATCATCTCATCAACCACTTCAGAATCAGTGGTTGAAACAGCAATACCGGAGACAGTAGGAGAAGTAGAAGATATATCAGCAGTAGCTACCTCCTCATTAACAGTAAGTTCAGTGGAACCAGCATCCTCAATATCTTCAGTATTACCAGCAGCAGCAAAGGCAACAGTACTAGCATCAGCACCACCAGTAGACAAAATAGTAGCACCAACACCAGTAGCAGAAATAGAGAGCTCATCAGCAGAAACATTAACAAGTTTTTCTTGCTCCCCCTCTGCCTGTTCATCTGCCCTGCTAAGAACTGAAACAAAAGAACAATTTATGTTAACAACTGGAGAATCAAATAAATTTGACTTAACAATTGCATCTGATGTTGGTCTCTGGGGATAGACTGGTGATTTAGTCAGCCCTTCGATTATGACAGAGTTAGGTGTCTGTAAGTACAGCTGTGACTCTACTGACTCATTGGCAACACATGTTGACCCAGATTTTGTAAGAGTTCTGGCTAGTTATGATTTAGGAGTGTGAATCTTAGCATGATCCAAGTAACATTTGGGTTTTGCAGGAGCCTGAGCTGATTCAACACGATGAGGAGCCAGCTCAAGTTTGCTTTGGGGGTCAGTTATATTCTCTACTGGTTGTACTGTCAACAGAAGATATTTCATGAAGTATAATTTTGAAAAATGTGTAAGTGTCTGGTTAGAAGAGTATGGGTTGCTACTCTTCTTAACACTAGTTTTAAAACCAGTCAGCTTGGGAGCTAAGGTCATACCTTTAACTCCACTTTCATTTTTCAAGTCAGCATTTAATTTTTTTTTAATTAAGTTAGACATTTCTGCTATTTGGTCTAGAGACGCACCAGGTTCCATAGCAGCTTTCTCTTCAGAAGCAGCAGTTGAGACTGGGGAAATCCCTCCTGTGGTGTGCTTGGAGCCAGCTTTAGCTCTTTTGGATTTTCCTGTTACCAAGAAATAGATAAGCAACGGATTCCAATACTAGAGGTGGGTAGTCAGTATATAAAACTATGGCTGTTCTTTATTATCAGAGAGCACTAGATTCTAATACAACAACTACTTTACCAGTATGTGAGACAGTGGCTGTACTAGTTGAGGTAGCTGGCTTCTTTCTTTTCACGGCTGGCTTACGCTGAGGTCCCTCCCCCTCAGCTGGTGCAACACCAGAGGCAGTCGATTGGGAAACTCCGCCATGAGCAGGGAGATACTCAAGCATTGCTGGCATCAAGGCAGCATATGGAGCAGTAGGTTTATCCTTCGGCATCCCCCTTGGTTTGGAGGTAGGTCAAATGATTCATCAGCAATCTGCTGGTAAGCTTCACCCAGCTCATTTTCAAAAATTAGGCTCAAGAACCATGGAAAGGGGATTAAGTGTGTTCGTTTGGGTCCAAGCACCATTTCCTTTAATCTGAGGTAGATCTCAGTTGCGTAGTCAATATTCCTGTTGAACAGCAACCCATGGCCAATTTTAAGCTCAAAATCTGAGCAATTATCGAAGCTACCTGAAATGTCCCGTTTTTATTGATTAAAAACGTTCCATATTAATTGATTTCGTTGCCAGGTTTTGACCTCTATATGAGACGTTTTTCAAAGACTGCATTCATTTTTAAAACAAACCATAACCTTTATTTCATAAATAAAGGTTTAAAAAGCTTTACGTAGATTATCAAATAATGATAATCTAAAATATCCTGTTTACACACGACCATTACATAATGGTTTACAATACAAATATGTTACATCGAAATCAGTTTCTTGAATGCAGTTTTTACACAATATCATACAAACATGGACTCCAAATCTTGTCCTTATTTTAGTATGCAACAGCAGAAGCTCTTAGTATTCACCTGAGAATAAACATGCTTTAAACGTCAACAAAAATGTTGGTGAGTTATAGGTTTAACCTATATATATATATCAAATCATAACAATAGACCACAAGATTTCATATTTTAATACACATCCCATACATAGAGATAAAAATCATTCATATGGTGAACACCTGGTAACCAACATTAACAAGATGCATATATAAGAATATCCCCATCATTCCGGGACACCCTTCAGATATGATATAAATTTCGAAGTACTAAAGCATCCGGTACTTTGGATGGGGTTTGTTAGGCCCAATAGATCTATCTTTAAGATTCGCGTCAATTAGGGTGTCTGTTCCCTAATTCTTAGATTACCAGACTTAATAAAAAGGGGCATATTCGATTTCGATAATTCAACCATAGAATGTAGTTTCACGTACTTGTGTCTATTTTGTAAATCATTTATAAAACCTGCATGTATTCTCATCCCAAAAATATTAGATTTTAAAAGTGGGACTATAACTCACTTTCACAGATTTTTACTTCGTCAGGAAGTAAGACTTGGCCACTGGTTGATTCACGAACCTATAACAATATATACATATATATCAAAGTATGTTCAAAATATATTTACAACACTTTTAATATATTTTGATGTTTTAAGTTTATTAAGTCAGCTGTCCTCGTTAGTAACCTACAACTAGTTGTCCACAGTTAGATGTACAGAAATAAATCGATAAATATTATCTTGAATCAATCCACGACCCAGTGTATACGTATCTCAGTATTGATCACAACTCAAACTATATATATTTTGGAATCAACCTCAACCCTGTATAGCTAACTCCAACATTCACATATAGAGTGTCTATGGTTGTTCCGAAATATATATAGATATGTCGACATGATAGGTCGAAACATTGTATACGTGTCTATGGTATCTCAAGATTACATAATATACAATACAAGTTGATTAAGTTATGGTTGGAATAGATTTGTTACCAATTTTCACGTAGCTAAAATGAGAAAAATTATCCAATCTTGTTTTACCCATAACTTCTTCATTTTAAATCCGTTTTGAGTGAATCAAATTGCTATGGTTTCATATTGAACTCTATTTTATGAATCTAAACAGAAAAAGTATAGGTACATGGTTGGAAAAATAAGTTACAAGTCGTTTTTGTAAAGGTATTCATTTCAGTCGAAAGAACGACGTCTAGATGACCATTTTAGAAAACATACTTCCACTTTGAGTTTAACCATAATTTTTGGATATAGTTTCATGTTCATAATAAAATTTATTTTCTCAGAAAAACAACTTTTAAATCAAAGTTTATCATAGTTTTTAATTAACTAACCCAAAACAGCCCGCGGTGTTACTACGACGGCGTAAATCCGGTTTTACGGTGTTTTTCGTGTTTCCAGGTTTTAAATCATTAAGTTAGCATATCATAAAGATATAGAGCATGTGTTTAGTTTATTTTAAAAGTTAAGTTAGAAGGATTAACTTTTATTTGCGAACAAGTTTAGAATTAACTAAACTATGTTCTAGTGATTACAAGTTTAAACCTTCGAATAAGATAGCTTTATATGTATGAATCGAATGATGTTATGAACATCATTACTACCTCAAGTTCCTTGATAAACCTACTGGAAATGATAAAAATAGATCTAGCTTCAAAGGATCCTTGGATGGCTTGAAAGTTCTTGAAGCAGAATCATGACACGAAAACAATTTCAAGTAAGATTTCCACTCGAAATAAGATTGTTATAGTTATAGAAATTGAATTAAAGTTTGAATATGATTATTACCTTTTATTAGAAAGATAACCTACTGCAAGTAACAAAGGTTTCTTGATCTTGGATGATTACTTGGAATGGATTTAGAAAACTTGGAAGTAAACTTGCAATCTTGGAAGTATTCTTGATTTTATGAAACTAGAACTTTTGGAATTTATGAAGAACACTTAGAACTTGAATATAGAACTTGAGAGAGATCAATTAGATGAAGAAAATTGAAGAATGAAAGTGTTTGTAGGTGTTTTTGGTAGTTGGTGTATGGATTAGATATAAAGGATATGTAATTTTGTTTTCATGTAAATAAGTCATGAATTATTACTCATATTTTTGTAATTTTATGAGATATTTCATGCTAGTTGCCAAATGATGGTTCCCACATGTGTTAGGTGACTCACATGGGCTGCTAAGAGCTGATAATTGGAGTGTATATACCAATAGTACATACATCTAAAAGCTGTGTATTGTACGAGTACGAATACGGGTGCATACGAGTAGAATTGTTGATGAAACTGAACGAGGATGTAATTGTAAGCATTTTTGTTAAGTAGAAGTATTTTGATAAGTGTATTGAAGTCTTTCAAAAGTGTATGAATACATATTAAAACACTACATGTATATACATTTTAACTGAGTCGTTAAGTCATCGTTAGTCGTTACATGTAAATGTTGTTTTGAAACCTTTAGGTTAACGATCTTGTTGAATGTTGTTAACCCATTGTTTATTATAACAAATGAGATGTTAAATTGTTATATTATCATGATATTATGATATATAATATATCTTAGTATGATGTATATACAGTTAAATGTCGTTACAACGATAATCGTTACATATATGTCTCGTTTCGAAATCATTAAGTTAGTAGTCTTATTTTTACATATGTATTTCATTGTTAATACACTTAATAATATATTTACTTATCATTTAACATAATTAACCAAGTGTATCAATATCTTAATATGATTCATATGTACCTAGTAAGACGTTGTTATAACGATAATCGTTATATATATCGTTTACGAGTTTCTTAAATTAATAGTCTCATTTTTATGTATATAACTCATTGTTAAAATACCTAATGAGATACATACTTATAATAAAATCATGTTAACTATATATATAACCATATATATGTCATCGTATAGTTTTTACAAGTTTTAACGTTCGTGAATCACCGGTCAACTTGGGTGATCAATTGTCTATATGAACCTATTTCAATTAATCAAGTCTTAACAAGTTTGATTGCTTAACATGATGGAAACACTTAATCATGCAAATAAGAATTTAATTTAATATATATATAAACATGGAAAAGTTCGGGTCACTACAGTACCTACCCGTTAAATAAATTTCGTCCCGAAATTTTAAGCAGTTGGAGGTGTTGACGTATCTTCTGGAAATAAATGTGGGTATTTCTTCTTCATATGATCTTCTCGTTCCCAGGTGAACTTGGGTCCTCTACGAGCATTCCATCGAACCTTAACAATTGGTATCTTGTTTTGCTTAAGTCTTTTAACCTCACGATCCATTATTTCGGTGGGTTCTTCGATAAATTGAAGTTTTTCGTTGATTTGGATTTCATCTAACGGAATAGTGAGATCTTCTTTAGCAAAAAATTTCTTCAAATTCGAGACGTGGAAAGTGTTATGTACAGCCGCGAGTTGTTGAGGTAACTCAAGTCGGTAAGCTACTGGTCCGACACGATCAATAATCTTGAATGGTCCAATATACCTTGGATTTAATTTCCCTCGTTTACCAAATCGAACAACGCCTTTCCAAGGTGTAACTTTAAGCATGACCATCTTTCCAATTTCAAATTCTATATCTTTTCTTTTAATGTCAGCGTAGCTCTTTTGTCGACTTTGGGCGGTTTTCAACCGTTGTTGAATTTGGATGATCTTCTCGGTAGTTTCTTGTATTATCTCCGGACCCGTAATCTGTCTATCCCCCACTTCACTCCAACAAATCGGAGACCTGCACTTTCTAACATAAAGTGCTTCAAACGGCGCCATCTCAATGCTTGAATGGTAGCTGTTGTTGTAGGAAAATTCTGCTAACGGTAGATGTCGATCCCAACTATTTCCGAAATCAATAACACATGCTCGTAGCATGTCTTCAAGCGTTTGTATCGTCCTTTCGCTCTGCCCATCAGTTTGTGGATGATAGGCAGTACTCATGTCTAGACGAGTTCCTAATGCTTGCTGTAATGTCTGCCAGAATCTTGAAATAAATCTGTCATCCCTATCAGAGATAATAGAGATTGGTATTCCATGTCTGGAGACGACTTCCTTCAAATAGAGTCGTGCTAACTTCTCCATCTTGTCATCTTTTCTTATTGGCAGGAAGTGTGCTGATTTGTTGAGACGATCAACTATTACCCAAATAGTATCAAAACCAGTTGCAGTCCTTGGCAATTTAGTGATGAAATCCATGGTAATGTTTTCCCATTTCCATTCCGGAATTTCGGGTTGTTGAAGTAGACCTGATGGTTTCTGATGCTCAGCTTTGACCTTAGAACACGTCAAACATTCTCCTACGTATTTAGCAACATCGGCTTTCATACCTGGCCACTAAAAATGTTTCTTGAGATCCTTGTACATCTTCCCCGTTCCAGGATGTATTGAGTATCTAGTTTTATGAGCTACTCTAAGTACCATTTCTCTCATATCTCCAAATTTTGGTACCTAAATCCTTTCAGCCCTATACCGGGTTCCGTCTTCCCGAATATTAAGATTCTTCTCCGATCCTTTGGGTATTTCATCCTTTAAATTTCCCTCTTTTAAAACTCCTTGTTGCGCCTCCTTTATTTGAGTAGTAAGGTTATTGTGAATCATTATATTCATAGATTTTACTCGAATGGGTTCTCTGTCCTTCCTGCTCAAGGCGTTGGCTACCACATTTGCCTTCCTCGGGTGGTAACAAATCTCAAAGTCGTAATCATTCAACAATTCAATCCATCTACGCTGCCTCATATTCAGTTGTTTCTGATTAAATATGTGTTGAAGACTTTTGTGGTCGGTATATATAATACTTTTAACCCCATATAAGTAGTGCCTCCAAGTCTTTAATGCAAAAACAACCTCGCCTAATTCCAAATCATGCGTCGTATAATTTTGCTCGTGAATCTTCAATTGTCTAGACGCATAAGCAATCACCTTCGTTCGTTGCATTAATACACAACCGAGACCTTGCTTTGATGCGTCACAATAAATCACAAAATCATCATTCACTTCAGGCAATGACAATATAGGTGCCGTAGTTAGCTTTTTCTTCAATAACTGAAACGCTTTCTCTTGTTCATCCTTCCATTCAAATTTCTTCCCTTTATGCGTTAATGCAGTCAAGGGTTTTGCTATTCTGGAAAAGTCTTGGATGAACCTTCTGTAGTAACCAGCTAGTCCTAAAAACTGGCGTATGTGTTTCGGAGTTTTCGGGGTTTCCCACTTTTCAACAGTTTCTATCTTTGCCGGATCCACCTTAATACCTTTTTTGTTCACTATGTGACCGAGGAATTGAACTTCTTCCAACCAAAATGCACACTTTGAAAATTTAGCGTACAATTCTTCCTTCCTCAATACTTCTAACAGCTTTCTCAAATGTTCATCGTGTTCTTGGTCATTCTTTGAGTAAATAAATATGTCATCAATGAAAACAATGACAAACTTGTCAAGGTATGGTCCACACACTCGGTTCATAAGGTCCATGAACACAGCTGGTGCATTAGTTAAACTAAACGACATGACCATAAACTCGTAATGACCGTAACGTGTTCTGAAAGCAGTCTTTGGAATATCATCTTCTTTCACCCGCATTTGATGATACCCGGAACGTAAGTCAATCTTTGAATAAACAGACGAGCCTTGTAGTTGATCAAATAAGTCGTCGATTCTCGGTAGTGGGTAGCGGTTCTTGATGGTAAGTTTGTTCAACTCTCGGTAGTCGATACACAACCTGAATGTACCATCTTTCTTCTTGACAAACAAAACAGGAGCTCCCCACGGTGATGTGCTTGGTCGAATGAAACCACGCTCTAAAAGTTCTTGTAATTGGCTTTGTAGTTCTTTCATCTCGCTGGGTGCGAGTCTGTAAGGAGCACGAGCTATTGGTGCAGCTCCTGGTACAAGATCTATTTGAAATTCAACGGATCGATGTGGGGGTAATCCCGGTAATTCTTTCGGAAATACATCGGGAAATTCTTTTGCGAAGGGAACATCATTGATGCTCTTTTCTTCAGTTTGTACTTTCTCAACGTGTGCTAGAACAGCATAGCAACCTTTTCTTATTAGTTTTTGTGCCTTCAAATTACTAATAAGATGTAGCTTCGTGTTGCCCTTTTCTCCGTGCACCATTAAGGGTTTTCCTTTTTCTCGTATAATGCGAATTGCATTTTTGTAACAAACGATCTCTGCTTTCACTTCTTTCAACCAGTCCATACCGATTATCACATCAAAACTCCCTAACTCTACTGGTATCAAGTCAATCTTAAATGTTTCGCTAACCAGTTTAATTTCTCGATTCCGAAATATATTATCTGCTGAAATTAATTTACCATTTGCTAATTCGAGTAAAAATTTACTATCCAACGGCATCAATGGACAACTTAATTTAGCAC
The DNA here is from genome assembly GCF_046630445.1 of Rutidosis leptorrhynchoides. NCBI lineage: Eukaryota > Viridiplantae > Streptophyta > Magnoliopsida > Asterales > Asteraceae > Rutidosis > Rutidosis leptorrhynchoides. Next base: position 646,177,656 of record NC_092334.1, read on the forward strand.
AAAAATCTCTACTCATATAGCTTCTATCCGCACCCGAATCAAATAAAACGTAAGCAGATTTATTGTCAATAAGAAACGTACCGTAATAAGCTCCGGGTCTTCCTGTGCCTCTACCGCATTAATATTGAAAACTCTTCCGCGGCCTTGTCCATTCGTGTTCTCTTGGTTCGGGCAATTTCTAATAATGTGGCCCGGTTTTCCACATTTATAACAAACTACATTGGCATAACTTGCTCCGACACTACATGCTCCGCCATTACTCGTTCCGACACCATTTGTTCCTTTCGTTCTGTTAACCCTTGGTCCGTAGACCTCACACTTCACCGCGCTATGACCATTTCTTTTACACTTGTTGCAAAATTTGGTGCAGAACCCCGAGTGATACTTTTCACACCTTTGGCGTAGCTGCTTCTGATTGTTGTTGTTGTTGCGATTGTTATTGTTGTTGGGACGATTGTTGTAGTTGCTTTTGTTGTTATTGTTGTTATTGTTGGGCCGTTTGTTGTAGTTGCGATTGATGTTGCGATTGTTGGGATAATTGTTGAGATTATTATTGTAATTGCTGTTGTTGTTGTATTGGTGATTCTTATCACCGTTTTCCTCCCACTTTCTTTTGACTTGCTTCACATTGGCCTCTTCAGCCGTCTGTTCTTTAATTCTTTCCTCAATCTGGTTCACTAGTTTGTGAGCCATTCTACATGCCTGTTTTATGGAGGCGGGCTCGTGTGAACTTATATCTTCTTGGATTCTTTCCGGTAATCCTTTCACAAACGCGTCGATCTTCTCTTCCTCATCTTCGAATGCTCCCGGACACAATAGGCACAATTCTGTGAATCGTCTTTCGTACGTGGTAATATCAAATCCTTGGGTTCGTAACCCTCTAAGTTCTGTCTTGAGCTTATTGACCTCGGTTCTGGGACAGTACTTCTCGTTCATCAAGTGCTTGAATGCTGACCACGGTAGTGCGTAAGCATCATCTTGTCCCACTTGCTCTAGATAGGTATTCCACCATGTTAACGCAGAACATGTGAAGGTATGCGTAGCATACTTTACTTTGTCCTCTTCAGTACACTTACTTATGGCAAACACCGATTCGACCTTCTCGGTCCACCGTTTCAATCCGATCGGTCCTTCGGTTCCATCAAATTCCAAAGGTTTGCAGGCAGTGAATTCTTTGTAGGTGCATCCTACACGATTTCCTGTACTGCTAGATCCAAGTTTATTGTTGGTATGTAGCGCAGCCTGTACTGCGGCTATGTTTGAAGCTAGAAAACTACGGAATTCCTCTTCATTCATATTCACGGTGTGTCGAGTAGTCGGTGCCATTTCCTTCAAAATAGTCAAATGGAACAAGTTAATCATACAGAATATTAAAAGTAGTTAATAGTATTTCGTAGCATAATATGAACTCATTTATAAAAGCTTTTTCTTCATATTAGCGTTTTATAAGTTTAAATTCGGGTAGTACCTACCCGTTAAGTTCATACTTAGTAGCTAATATACAATTCAACTACTACAATTCTATATGAAAAACTGATTATAATAATATTTCGCGTTCAAACTTTTATACAATATTTTACAAACTTACAATACCGTTTATTTTACATAAAGCATGAAATATAGCACACAATAACTTTGATACAAGATAGTTGTGAAGATAATTCTAGCTAGTACATAAGTCGTTCAGCAAAGGCAATAAAGACACGTAATTCATACGTCCAGAAACAAGTCATGCATTCTGGTTTTACTAGGACTACTTCCCATCCTTGGTCTTGTGGAACATAACCGATATGGCCGTTGATAAGACAGCGTGTTGTAACATCGTCAAAGGGACGAGGGTTACGTAATGGCCAACAGTCTCGTAATAACCTAAAAACCTCATTTCTTACCCCAATTACCGACTCCGTCACTTGTGGGAACGTTTTTTTAATAGCTGTAGCCCGATGTTCTTTTTCTCACTTTGGTGAGAAGCGAACATTACTAACCCGTAATCATAGCATGCTTCTTTATGTTGCATGTTAGCCACTTTTTCTAAATCATGAAGTCCTATATTCGGATACATTGAGTCAAAATAATTTCTTAACCCGTTGCGTAAAATAGCATTTGGGTTCCCCGCAATATATGCGTCAAAGTAAACACATCGTAACTTATGGGTTTCCCAATGTGATATCCCCCATATTTCAAACGAAAGTCTCTTATAAACCAAGACATTCTTGGAACGTTCTTCGAATGTCTTACAAACTGATCTCGCCTTAAATAGTTGTGCCGAGGAATTCTGACCGACTCTAGACAAGATTTCATCAATCATGTCTCCGGGTAGGTCTCTTAAAATATTGGGTTGTCTATCCATTTTGTGTTTTTAAACTGTAAAATAGACAAGAGTTAGATTCATAAAAAAATACTTATTAATACAAGCAATTTTTACATATATCATAAAGCATAAGCACACTATATTACATATATTACACCACACGAATACAACTATCTTATTCCGACTCACTCGTTTCTTCTTCTTCGGTTTTGGTTCGTTTTGCCAAGTTTCTAGGGATATATGATGTTCCCCTAATACTAGCTGTCGTTTTCCACAACGGTTTAGAAAAACCTGGTGGTTTAGAGGTTCCCGGGTCATTATTACAACTTAAGGACTTCGGGGGTTGACGATACATATAAAGTTCATCGGGGTTGGAATTAGATTTCTCTATTTTTATGCCCTTTCCCTTATTATTTTCTTTTGCTTTTTTTAAATTCAGTTGGGGTAATTTCTATAACATCATCGGAATTCTCGTCGGAATCCGATTCATCGGAGAATTGGTAATCCTCCCAATATTTTGCTTCCTTGGCGGAAACACCATTGACCATAATTAACCTTGGTCGGTTGGTTGAGGATTTTCTTTTACTTAACCGTTTTATTATTTCCCCCACCGGTTCTATTTCCTCCTCCGGTTCCTCCTCTTCCGGTTCTGATTCTTCTTCCGGTTCTGATTCTTCTTCCGGTTCCTCTTCGGGAACTTGTGAATCAGTCCAATATATATTCGACTCTTCGTTATTATTAGGTGAGTCAATAGGATTTGTGCTAGAGGTAGACATCTATCACACAATATCAAACATGTTAAGAAATTAATATATCACATAATATATACATGTTAATAATATATAGTTTCCAACAAAAATGTTAAGCAATCATTTTTAAAGAAAACACGGTCGAAGTCCAGACTCACTAATGCATCCTAACAAACTCGATAAGACACACTAATGCAAATTTTCTGGTTCTCTAAGACCAACGCTCTGATACCAACTGAAATGTCCCGTTCTTATTGATTAAAAACGTTCCATATTAATTGATTTCGTTGCGAGATTTTGACCTCTATATGAGACGTTTTTCAAAGACTGCATTCATTTTTAAAACAAACCATAACCTTTATTTCATAAATAAAGGTTTAAAAAGCTTTACGTAGATTATCAAATAATGATATTCTAAAATATCCTGTTTACACACGACCATTACATAATGGTTTACAATACAAATATGTTACATCGAAATCAGTTTCTTGAATGCAGTTTTTACACAAATATGTTACAACACTTTTAATATATTTTGATGTTTTAAGTTTATTAAGTCAGCTGTCCTCGTTAGTAACCTACAACTAGTTGTCCACAGTTAGATGTACAGAAATAAATCGATAAATATTATCTTGAATCAATCCATGACCCAGTGTATACGTATCTCAGTATTGATCACAACTCAAACTATATATATTTTGGAATCAACCTCAACCCTGTATAGCTAACTCCAACATTCACATATAGAGTGTCTATGGTTGTTCCGAAATATATATAGATGTGTCGACATGATAGGTCGAAATATTGTATACTTGTCTATGGTATCTCAAGATTACATAATATACAATACAAGTTGATTAAGTTATGGTTGGAATAGATTTGTTACCAATTTTCACGTAGCTAAAATGAGAAAAATTATCCAATCTTGTTTTACCCATAACTTCTTCATTTTAAATCCGTTTTGAGTGAATCAAATTGCTATGGTTTCATATTGAACTCTATTTTATGAATCTAAACAGAAAAAGTATAGGTTTATAGTCAGAAAAATAAGTTACAAGTCGTTTTTGTAAAGGTAGTCATTTCAGTCGAAAGAACGACGTCTAGATGACCATTTTAGAAAACATACTTCCACTTTGAGTTTAACCATAATTATTGGATATAGTTTCATGTTCATAATAAAAATTATTTTCTCAGAATAACAACTTTTAAATCAAAGTTTATCATAGTTTTTAATTAACTAACCCAAAACAGCCCGCGGTGTTACTACGACGGCGTAAATCCGGTTTTACGGTGTTTTTCATGTTTCCAGGTTTTAAATCATTAAGTTAGCATATCATATAGATATAGAACATGTGTTTAGTTGATTTTAAAAGTCAAGTTAGAAGGACTAACTTTTATTTTCGAACAAGTTTAGAATTAACTAAACTATGTTCTAGTGATTACAAGTTTAAACCTTCGAATAAGATAGCTTTATATGTATGAATCGAATGATGTTATGAACATCATTACTACCTCAAGTTCCTTGATAAACCTACTGGAAATGAGAAAAATAGATCTAGCTTCAAAGGATCCTTGGATGGCTTGAAAGTTCTTGAAGCAGAATCATGACACGAAAACAATTTCAAGTAAGATTTCCACTCGAAATAAGATTGTTATAGTTATAGAAATTGAATTAAAGTTTGAATATGATTATTACCTTGTATTAGAAAGATAACCTACTGTAAGTAATAAAGGTTTCTTGATCTTGGATGATTACTTGGAATGGATTTAGAAAACTTGGAAGTAAACTTGTAATCTTGGAAGTATTCTTGATTTTATGAAAATAGAACTTTTGGAATTTATGAAGAACACTTAGAACTTGAAGATAGAACTTGAGAGAGATCAACTATATGAAGAAAATTGAAGAATGAAAGTGTTTGTAGGTGTTTTTGGTCGTTGGTGTATGGATTAGATATAAAGGATATGTAATTTTGTTTTCATGTAAATAAGTCATGAATAATTACTCATATTTTTGTAATTTTATGAGATATTTCATGCTAGTTGCCAAATGATGGTTCCCACATGTGTTAGGTGACTCACATGGGCTGCTAAGAGCTGATAATTGCAGTGTATATACCAATAGTACATACATCTAAAAGCTGTGTATTGTACGAGTACGAATACGGGTGCATACGAGTAGAATTGTTGATGAAACTGAACGAGGATGTGATTGTAAGCATTTTTGTTAAGTAGAAGTATTTTGATAAGTGTTTTGAAGTCTTTCAAAAGTGTATGAATACATATTAAAACACTACATGTATATACATTTTAACTGAGTCGTTAAGTCATCGTTAGTCGTTACATGTAAATGTTGTTTTGAAACCTTTAGGTTAACGATCTTGTTGAATGTTGTTAATCCATTGTTTGTTATAACAAATGAGATGTTAAATTGTTATATTATCATGATATTATGATATATAATATATCTTAGTATGATGTATATACTGTTAAATGTCGTTACAACGATAATCGTTACATATATGTCTCGTTTCGAAATCATTAAGTTAGTAGTCTTATTTTTACATATGTATTTCATTGTTAATACACTTAATAATATATTTACTTATCATTTAACATAATTAACCAATTGTATCAATATCTTAATATGATTCATATGTACCTAGTAAGACGTTGTTATAAAAATAATCGTTATATATATCGTTTTCGAGTTTCTTAAATTAATAGTCTCATTTTTATGTATATAACTCATTGTTAAAATACCTAATGAGATACATACTTATAATAAAATCATGTTAACTATATATATAACCATATATATGTCATCGTATAGTTTTTACAAGTTTTAACGTTCGTGAATCACCGGTCAACTTGGGTGGTCAATTGTCTATATGAAACCTATTTCAATTAATCAAGTCTTAACAAGTTTGATTGCTTAACATGTTGGAATCACTTAATCATGTAAATAACAATTTAATTTAATATATATATAAACATGGAAAAGTTCGGGTCACTACACTACCGGACTTTTGGCTGATGCACCGAGCCAGCAGTCCAAAGAAATAGTACCACAGCGGTGGCATGTTCTTCCTAAATGGGGTATGAGCAATTGGACCAGCATATCCAATTGTTTCCAGCACTTCCCTCCTGAAATCATCGCTCGTCGGAGAGTTAACAAATGGACTACCGGGTAGTTAAAGTGCCCGGCGAATAGCGTCAACGGTGATAGAGCAGGTTAGGGTTTCGGTCATCATGCAACGAATGCATGGAGCATCCTGTTGAGTGGTGGCAATGGTGGCAGTGTACCGAAATCTGGCTAAACAGGCTGGATACAGACGAGTTAGAACACCGGTGATGGATCTTGCCAAAGGACACTGCCTAATATAATCGATCAAAGCCTCATAGCCTATATTGGCCTTGGATTTGGGAATGGAAAGGGCATGAGCAGCATTACCTCTCGATAGGCGAATGGTTGTGTGTTCTGGAGTGCTTGTAGCCCTAACAAGTTTGGGGTGCAGGTTGAACAGAGGACCCTGTACAACTTGTTCCTCTATGATCGATTGTGGTTGTTGTGGTTCCACCGATTATTGTTGTTGTTGTTGTTCCTCTGGCTGATTCTTAATAGGTGGTGATTGGTGTTGCTGCTCTTGGTCTGCCATTCATGAATATATGAAGAATTTGAAGATTTTTGAATTTAGAGAGAAGAATGTGTGTTTTGGAAAGGTAAATCAAAGAGTTAATAACCAAAGGTTATTATGTGGAATGGATCGCCTTATTTAACCTTTCGGATTGGTGGAAAAAGTGCAGGAGAGAGAAAGTGGTAACTGTCATCTGCAGGCGCGTAGGCAGATGTGACAGACTGGCACGTTTTCGAGGGGACACAGACTGTTGACATGACGTTTAATCGGCTTGAAAACTCATACCTCCCATTAAGCATTAAATGCAGCAGTTTTCAATTCAAAATGAAGTTAAAAACTAGAAAATAAAATTTGTATTAAATACAAAAATTCTTTGTTACATTTAATATGTCATGAATTTAATTTTAAATCATTGGGAGTAAATGAGTTGTTGTTTTAAGGTATCATTAAATGTTGTGAGCTATTTATTATTTCTTTTTGACATTGAATAACCATGATATAAAAGACCTTGTTGTGCTGATTGTTTGACATGTAGGCAGTAAGTAAGAAATATGTGACTTACTGGCTTGCCCTACATATTGTAGAACCAGCACACCAATAAAATTGTCTTTTATTTTAGAGTTCAAGCATACCCAGCTCAGAGATGAGATAGTTAAAACGTTTCTCATCTAAGGGCTTTGTGAAGAGATCTGCTAACTGCTGATCTGTTGAAATAAAGTGTAGCTCCACATATCCTTTTTGAACATGATCCCTTATGAAATGATATCGAACGTCAATGTGCTTAGTTCTTGAGTGCATCACAGGATTGTTGGTAATAGCAATTGCACTGGTGTTGTCACAGTAGATTGGAGTTTTTGTAATATGAACACCATAGTCCTTCAGCTGGCTTTGCATCCATAGTACTTGAGCAGTACAACTACCAGCAGAAACATATTCTGCCTCAGCAGTAGATGTGGACACAGTATTTTGCTTTTTGCTCGTCCAGCTGACTAGCCTACCACCCAGTAACTGGCAACTACAGTAGTACTTTTTCTGTCTATCTTACACCCTGCAAAATCAGCATCTAACTACCCAATTAGTTCAAAATCCTGGTCTTTGGGATACCAAAGACCACATTTAGCAGTACCTTTCAGATACCTAAATATCCTTTTTACCGCTAGCAAGTGTGACTCTTTAGGATCAACTTGATATCTGGCACAGAGGCATGTGGCAAACATAATATCTGGCCTGCTGGCTGTGAGATAAAGTAGGGATCCAATCATACCTCTATATTAAGTGATATTGACTGGTTCACCATTGGAATTAGCATCTATTTTTATAGATGCTGCCATTGGAGTCCCTATATCTTTTAAACATGTCAGACTAAATTTTTTTAACATATCTTTGATATATTTATCTTGACTTATAAAAATTACATCATCAAGTTATTTAATCTGCAGATCTCTTTGTAAACTCATTTCATATGTCTTTGACATAAGTTTTAAAAAATCTTGACAATGTGTTTCATTTTTAGAACCATAAATAATATCATCCACATATATCTATACCAGCAAGAGATCACCATCTATCTCTTTTGAGAACAGAGTGGTATCAATTGTTCCAACTTTAAAACCTAAACCAGTGAGATACACATGAAGTATCTCATACCATGCTCTTGGAGCCTGTTTAAGGCCATAGAGAGCTTTTTCTAACTTGTAGACATGGTCTGGATATTTACTACTTACAAACCAGGTGGCTGCTTGACAAAGACTTCTTCCTGCAGCTTCCCGTTGAGAAATGCAGATTTAACATCCATCTGGAATACCCTAAAGTTCATCTTAGCAGCATATGCGAAGAATAATTTGATAGCTTCCATCCTAGCCACTGGTGCATACGTTTCTCCATAGTCCAATCCTTCTTCCTGTCGAAACCCTTGAGCTACTAATCAAGCTTTGTTTCGAATCACAATTCCATCTTCATCCATCTTGTTCTTAAACACCCACTTGGTACCAATGATTTTCTTTGATTTATCTTCTGGTTCAGGTACCAATTTCCATACTTTATTCCTATCAAACTGAGTAAGTTCATCTTGCATTGCTCCTACCCAGCTAGGATCTTTAAGTACTTCTTCAGGACATGTGGGCTCAATGGTAGACACAAAGTTTACATGCATACAGAAATTTCTGGTTGCATGTCTTCTAATTTTAACACCACTAGCCAGATTACCAATAACTTGCCCAATAGGATGCTCCTTTATCCATCTAGTGTTATGAACAGGTGAGCTTGTCGTGGAACACACATCATCTTGATCATCAGCTGGTTCAGAAGTATGAGTAGCAGTTGGAGACAGCTGTTCATTATGAGTGTAACCAGTACCAGCATGTGATCCTTCAGAACCAGTAGACCTATGCTCAAGTTGTAAGACTTCAGTAGAGCCAGTAGGTCCACTTGGTTTGGACACAGATGGAACAGAGTGTTCCATCTCATCATCAGAGAACCCAGCAACATGGATTGGAGAGGGATTTGCTGCTGTTTCTTCTTCATCGTCAAGAGCTTGCTGAGTAGGCTCTTCAAACAGTAACTCCTCATCTTCATGACTAGAAGATGAAGTAGGGACAGTTTCATCAAATGTAACATTAATGGATTCTTCAAAACAACCCCTTCTTTTATATGCCTTTAAGAACTTCATAAGCAGTTTTCTGATGTCTTTTCACTATTAAAAATCTATTCTGGGTAAAACAGGCAGTATTCACAGCTTCTGCCCAATATGAATTTTTCAACCCAGACTCAGCCAACATAGATCTTGCTGCTTCAATGAGAGTTCTGTTTCTTCTTTCTGCAACACCATTTTGTTGAGGTGTTCTCACAACAGAAAAGTTCTGTGAAATACCTTTGTCAGCACAAAATTCTTCTAATGTAGCATTTTTGAATTCTGTACCATGATCACTTCTTAGCTGTTTCACCAGTTGCCCATTCAAAAGCTCCATTCTTTTGATAAAATTAATAATTTCATCAGCAACTTCACTCTTTTGCTTCAAAAAGAATATCCAAGTGTATCTGGAATATTCATCAACAATAACCAGTGTATACTTCTTTCCAGTACAGCTGGCTACATTAACAGGACCAAAAAGATCCATATGAAGTAAATGAAATGGTTTCTCAACAGATGAGATTTGCTTCGATTTGAATGAGGCATGGTGATGTTTTCCCTTTTCACATCTAGGACACAATCTGTCCTTCACATAAGACATAGTGGGTAGCCCAGACACCAAAATTTTACTAGATAATTTGTGAATATCTTTAAAGTTGAGATGTGAGAGTCTCTTGTGCCATAACCATTTGAGGTTGTCTGCTGCCTTTGAGTAGAAACAAGTATCAGTTGTTGTGACTGTTGTGTTTATGTCAATTTGATACATGTTTTCATGTCTTTTTGCTGTCAGTAGAGGCTTCCCTGTCTTATCAATAATAGTGCCAATTTTCTTTCTGAATTGGACTATTTTATTCTTGCTTGTCAGTTGGCTTATGCTGAGTAAATTGTGTTTAAGCCTAACGACATATGCCACATTTGAGAAAGTCACATTCCCATTTGTTAAAGTACCAAAACCCTTTGTGTAACCCAACGAATTATCTCCATACGAAACAACTGGACCATCCTTTTCTTGATAGTCCATCAGCATGGACTTACATCTGGTCATATGTCTCGAACAACCACTATCGAGATACCAGATTTGCTTGTTTTGAATGCCCTGCACAGTAGCTAAGAGATTATTTCTTTTTGGGAACCCATCCGAGGATGGGTTCTGGAAGAGTCATTTTTGATGATCTCTTCCTTTCTGCTGGTTTGCTAGAAGAAGCAGTAGCAGAGGGGGTCTGGGTTTGAGTGCACTGGTTGGCCAGGTGATTTCTGCTGCCACACTTGTAGCACTTTCTCACTTTTGGCCTTGGTGGCTGATCATACACAGATCTAATAGGGGCAGTAAGATCAGGTCGACTTTTGCATACTGCCTCAATTAGCTGGTCGAGCTTGACAATCATTATCTCAGTGATAGACAGCTCAGCATTCGAGTCCACTTTAGCTTTTCCCTTATGGGCAGCTTTCTTCTTAGAACCAGTACCATAGTCATAGCATATTGCTTTGCCTTTATCATTTGACGAGCCAGTGTGGGAAGTTACTGGCTTGTCTTCTGAAGCTGATTGACCAGTATGAATTTTAACTGCTGCCTTGGACTTGCCAGTATTTCATTTAACTGGCTTATCTGCAGCTACTGGGTGACCAGTAAGTTTGTCAACAGCTGGCTCAGCACACAAGCGAAACTCGAACAGGAAGGGGAATCAGTTGGTTTACTTTTTCTTTGATTGTTTTCAGTGATTTCCCTTTTAATACGTCTTTCTTTTGGGGTCATGTAGTAGATGCTTGAGGGGTCAGTACTCTTATCAATTGAGGTACTGGCTTCTCTTGCTCTAACTTCATCCTCCAAGATCTCTTTCATGGCAAGTGGTGGGGACACAGTAGGTCTGACAAACTTATTTGTCAAGACCTTTTTACCCTCAACTATCTTGGAAAAAGTATTTGGCAAGACACCTTCAGGATCAGTTTCAAGAATAGGGTCCATGAAAGTAACTTCTGCAATAGCAGCAGCAGGAGCATAGTCACCAGCAAAGAAAGCTTCAACTTGGGCAGGCACCTGCTCATTAACACACTTAGCTGTGCGTTGAGCAGATGTACACCATGAAGCGACAACCTTTTTAAGGTTATCCAGCTGGTTCTTGACTTCTGCTGCCTCGACGTGAAGAGATTTTAAAGCAAAATTTTGTTTTTCAAGTTTGGAAATATCATCTTTCAAGATTTTAATTTCATCAGTTTTGCTTTTAAGTTTCTCATTTAAAGATTTGTTATCAGTTTTCAAAACTTCTTCATGTTTACTGCCTCTACATAAGTCAACTCTTAGGTAGTAAAACATTTCAGGTTTTTCATCATCAGTATAAGTTCAAAAATTATCAACCTTATACATCATTTTAGATTTCCATTGAGTTGAATCTCTTTTCTGATCAGCTTCCCTCATATCAGCCAAAAATGTACTACCATTATCATCCTCATCAGACTCCTCGACCTCCTTGGCCATTAAACACAGCTTTTTACCAGAAGCATAACCAGCACCATCATCATCAGTTTCACTATCAGAAGATGAAGACGAGCTGGTTTCATCCCAATCATGATGCTCAGCAACTAGAACCTTTTCTGGCTTCTTTCCCTTCTTATCAGCCTTTGCACTTTCCTTCATCTGAGCCTTCATGGCTTTGTATTTGTTTTTGTACTTATCAGCTTTTGAGAAGGAGTTAGCATGTGAAGTTGAAGGTTTTCTGGACATGCATTCAGCAACAAAATGTTCAACCTTCCCACAATTGTAACACTCAGATTTAGGACCCTTGACTGATTTACTGCTATACCTAGCACTTGGTTTCTTGCTCCCTTTGTATGACTTGCTCGTTCTATTACGATTGAACCATTTGAACTGCCTAGCCAGCAAAGCCATACCTTCAGCAAACCCTTCTACATCATCTTCATCATCACTGCTTTCTTCAGACCTAGTACCACTATCCATCTCATCCTAAGCTGACTCTTCTTCTTCCATCAACTTTTGAACTAGTAAAGCTTTATGAGCTTTCTTTTTAGCAGCAGCAATAAGAGCAGTGTCATCTGACTTAGAAGATTTTGAAGTGGTGGGGGCAGACTTAAAATTTTCTTTCAGGTTAAGTTCAAACTTTGCTTCTGCCTTCTCATGGTTCCACAGTGTACTGTAGAGAGAAGACATGTTGAAGTTCTTTAAGGTCTGAGTAGTTCTTAATGGGTCAGTAACAGGTTTCCATTTAGCAGGCAGTGAGTCAATGAATTTGTTTACTTGTTCAAAATCAGTATATGTGATTTGTAAAGTAATCAGGTCAGCAATCAAGGAGTTAAACCTAATGAAGGTTTGCTTAAGGGTTTCACTCTTGTAGGCAAAGAACATTTCATATTCTCTTTTCAAAGCAATCATCCTGTTCTGCCATACCTCACCCATACCCTCATAGGTGACACCTAGATAGTCCAACATAAGCTTAGCATTCAGCTTTCCCTTAATCAGTTTGAACAATGGGTTAGGTAAAGTTATAGCTAACAAGGTTCTGATCTTAGGGTCGAGTCCAACACGACGTTTATCCTCAGCATCCCATCTAGAAGGGGTGAGAATAACTTCTCTGCCAGGAATGGCAGGAGTGTCAACTGTAGCTGGAACACTATCAATAGTCTCAGTAGAGATATGTGACGATCGCTCTAAATCCATATGGACGAACACGTCATTCATCGATTTCATTGCGAGGTATTTGACCTCTATATGATACGTTTTATAAACATTGCATTCTTTTGAAAAGGCACACCATAAATGAATATTTAAATCAAAGATTTTCGACATCTGATGATTTCTACATATAGACAATCACCGTAATATAATAGTTTACAATAATACTTCCATTGATAATGCAGTCAAAATAAGATAGATGGTGATGATTTGTGAATGCAACGTTTTCTCGAATAAAGCATGTATGACTCCATGCACATATCTTGTATATCATATAAGCAAACAGCGGAAGACTTCTAGGAACCTGAGAATAAACATTTTAAAAGTGTCAACACAAAGGTTGGTGAGTTCATAGTTTTAATGTTGCGCATAATCTGTATATAAAGGTGGATCACAAGATTTCAGTTATTTCATCCAGAAACGTTTATCAAAATATTCTACGAAATTGAGCACCCTGGTAACTAAACTTAACGTATATATAATTTATACCCTTTGTATAATCATCTTAATAATACACGCAAACCAACATGTACGCTTCTCAAATAGCATACGTCCGTTAAAAGGCTAGTGCTCTAGCTCGGACGGGGATATCAAGCCCTATGGATCCATATACAACTATTCGCGCCCACCAGTTCTTATAACCGGCAGCTACTAGTTATCAAAGCAAAGGGATTTTCGGTACAAACTCGGTGTAGAATTTAGTATGTACTTATATCCATTGCGTTTAAAATAAAGTGCATTTATTCTCAGCCCAAAAATATAGATTGCAAAAATAATTAAAAAGGGAGCATATGAAACTCACCTTAGCAGCATATAAAGTCGTTCACCAAAATGTGACCGAAACTCGGATTACCAAATAACCGTAGATCTCAACCTAGAGAACATATGTTGGTCAATAAATGTCTATCAAGCTAGGTCAGGTCATAGTGTATCACAATCCTAATGCTCGAGATCGACATACAAAAGTTATCCAAAGTCATTTCAAAAAGTCAATCTGATTCAATACTATAGTTTTTATAAGGCTTTAAAATATGATAAAATAATCAATTTTGACAATTGTTCAACAAAACAAGACGTGCCTTATATAAGGATTCATTTACTCGGCTAATAATATTCAAAAATCCAATTTATCAATCTTATAAATAAGTTGTTTAAGTATCAATTGCGGATTCAAAAGCAATTCCAATTAACGTCAATCATAATTCAGTTGACCATATCTTTTAATTCGTTCATCGAAATTACGCGATTTCTAAATGAAAAGTTATTGATTTTTCGCCAGCTTTCCAAAAACATGCATATCATATACCTTTTATCAGTAATATATGTATTTAATTCGTGATTCATCATAAACTGTTTAACGAGGAAATTTAGCATACAAGCATGCATAAATATATATACTCGAGCACTAGACATGGATACACAATTAATATATAAAAGATAAGATATAAATGCTTACGTATCAATATTGTGATTCAATATTGCAGAAAAGTACGTAGACGCAACGGAGATGATAAATACTAGTTTGACTTGCGAACAATACTCACGAACATTACCCATAACCTCCATAGTTATAACCCATAGTTTCCCTAGCTCTATCCCGCTCGGAAGGCTTGTTTGAAAATAATTCGCTCATGACCTCGTCGTAGTATTTTATGTATAATAATACTAATAATAATACTCCTAACTATAAGATTAATAATAATATTAATCTTAATAATAATAATAATAATAATATAAATAATAAATATAAATAATAAATATAAAATATAATACGGAGTAATATAGATATTAATATGTGTGTGTGTGTGTGTGTTGAGCAAACTGGCCAATTTAAAGAATGTTTCTGAATTCTGACTGCCATGCGATCGCATAGGTTTTATGCCTATTTCTCATGCGGTCGCATGGCCCCAAAATCCAGCTCACAATTTTTTTGTTTTCTTGTTTGTCGACATATTATTATATATATAATATATATAATTTATATTAATTATATATATATTATATTATATTCATGTACATAATTGACTTATAATTTTAGGTCCGTTGACTCGTACGTTGATACCCGACTCGTGTACTACTTTCAGTTTTTCGAACGCACTTTCGTACGTTTAGAAAACTAGCCTTTTACGTTACGCGACGTGTACCCTTATTAATAATTTGACTTACTCATTAATAAATTACCTTATAAAAAAATTGTAACTTATAAAATTGAGCGTTGTGGTCATTTGCTTCTATAAATCAGTGACTCGTTGTTTATCAAAATATATTATTTTAAATCAGGACGTTTTTTGACTAAGTTAATATTATATTTTTGTAATATATATATATATATATATATATATATATATATATATATATATATATATATATACGTATATTTTCCAATCCAATTATAATGGTTCGTGAATCGTCAGGGTTTGGTCAAGGTTAAATGAATGTATGAATACAGTTTACACTTCTTGAGATTCAACTTAACAAACTTTGCTTATCTTGTCGGAATAATATAAAGATAAAGTTTAAATTTGGTCAGAAATTTCCTAGTTGTCACAGGATAAATGGACCATCTGTGGCAATGCCAAGCATAAGTGGGTAAATAGACTCAAGGTAAAGCATGAATCTTACCTTCCAAGTTTCATACTCATCTTCATCGAATTTGGGTGATCTATTGGATGAGCCATTTTCAAGGTAAGCTGTATTTGAATATGCAGCCATGTGAGAATTCAGATCCAAGATATTAAATTATCAAGACTGAAGCTCTGATACCAGTTGTTGGTCCCTTGATAAACAACATGAGTATTGTAGAGAGGGGGGGGTGAATACAATTTCTTTCAATTAACTTAACAGTTAAACACGATTAGTATTCAAGCATGTAAATTAAATAGAGTCACAGGTAAGTTTTCAACGGTTTATTCTTTATTGATTAAATCACAAAGAATTACAACTATCCTTGGCGGAATAATAGTTGGTTGATACAGATTTACCTAGATTATAGCTATGAGGATAACTTAAAGCTATTACACGTTTTGGACTCTAAATAATAAAACCCACACCACTAGTTTTTACAATAGTGGATACAACAATTTATAGTAGTCCTATTATCCGTGTAATTGATCCATTGTCCACTGGTACATAGGATGTCTGTACTTGTAGGGACAATTGTGTCAGAGAGCGTGCTCCCTTCTTTTCTCTTTGGTAGCTATTTGCAGGAACACCCCAATTCGGTTTGGCACCACTATTTGATTAAATAAATAGAATGTTGTGTTCCCTAGGCGTTGACAAAGTATAACCTATGTATGCACATGCGTTAAACTTCTGCATTCCCACGTGGTCTTGTAAGGTCACTTGTCAGCTGCCGACGCATGTCCTTTTCTGTTCAACGTTGTCTTTGACTTCTGTTGAATAGTATGATTGATGTAGACCACTCAGAAAACCACCATGCTTGTAATGGAGCATGGCTATCTTGTGTTATATGCTGCTTACCAGGTATACTGGTTCTTCTCATGCTGAGTCACTTGATATTCTTGAGTTGCTAGATACTCATCCTGTGCTGATTCGAAGAATACACTCTACCTTGTGCTGGTAGACTAGGAAGCATACTAAACACTTGACATAGCAATATTTGCTGTCTATACATAAACAAACTTGTGCTGGCTGCACATAACATTTTAGTGCAAATAAATTCTGTTTTGTCATAATTAAATCCTTAATTATTTTAGGGACTCAACATATAAGGAAAGAAAAAAAAAATTCCTTAAGGCTTTACTACTATCTCACGCATTTTTTTTAATCTAAGCATGTATTGTAAGCAATACAGTAGGGTCAGCATCCTACATAATGTGCAAATCAGATATACCTTGGGGACAATATACAGGGTTCAAGTCCTTTATCTTTAAACAATGTGACTACTACCCTATTCCAATTCTTACAGGCCACTACGCGTGTCCCGTCAGTCCAAGGTAAAAATACAAATCACATAAGACCTACACAGTCTTATCAGGTCATACATAACGTTATAGCAAGACTTGCATAATAGACAAGTCATTCAAAGCAGGGAAACCACTTCACATGCACATAATCATGCAGCATAGCAAAACACTTTACAAAAGGTCGGGGAAACAATCTATAAATATCACACAAACATGTCATAGGGACTAAGTTCCCTAAATCATCAAAAGTACTTCAAGTCACAATCATTGTGGTTGGAATCACTAAACCTTTAATTACTTCAGCCTTTAAGGAGGAAGTAACTGTATCATAAAAAATGTCAGTGAATCCCCACTTACTACAAGCATAATCAAGTAGTTGTTCACAATCAAACAGTACACTTATATATATATATATATATATATATATATATATATATATATATATATATATATATATATATATATATATATATAACAATTAATCACGAACATACCTTTTAGATCCAAGAGGATATCTTCCTCTTCTGCCCCATCACTGAAAATGGTGATCCTCCTGTCGAACCCCTGGTTGATCCTGACCTTGCCCCAGACCTTGATTCAAAATATGACTTTCTCACGGATGGACACTGATCAGATCGATGACCTTCATTCTGAAAATTCCAACATACATTATCCTTAAATGAACAAGACTGGACATCATGTCCTATTAAACTACATCGGTAACATCTGTGCGTTCTTTCAGAACAATCTCCATCGTGACTTGCTCTACAATGAATATACCACGTTTTAAATTTTGACTTAGATACACCCTGAGTCTGAGTTCTTTTCATCTTATTCTAAATGGACTTCTTTGACTTGGAACTAGATTGACTTATTGTTTGACTTTGCTGCTGAAGGCTTACATTCCCTTTTCTACGGTTAATTGCAGCTTTAATATCACTCTTAAACATTTTTGCCATAACAAAAGCTTGAGATAAAGTGGTGGCAGTTCTTGCCAAAGTTCGATATTCTGGCAATAACATTTCCACAAAATGATCAATTTTGGATCGTTCATCCGGAACTCATTGATGCGCAAACTTTAATTTGTCTGTATATTGATCAATCACATCGTCCACACATATTTACTCGGTCATTTTCAATTCCATAAACTCTCTCCTTAACTTTCCTATCTCGTACGGGGTACAATACTGTTCGCACACTTTTTCATAAAATTGCTCCAAAGTGATTTGACCAAATTGTTCCTTTGTTATATGGGTAATGACAGAATCCCACCATACCATAGCTTTATTTTTCAATAATCGACAAGTAAAAGTAACTCTGAGTTCTGGTTCACATTGACACGCTTCAAATGCCCGGTCCATTTCTCTTAACCAATTTAATGTGTCATTCAGGTTAGCACTGCCCGAATATGTTGGAGGATTACAATTTAAGAACTGTTTGTATGTACACTTCTTCTTGGTTTCAATTGAAGATTGTTGAAAGATCTGATATGGATACAATTGACACGCTTCAAATGCCCGGTCCATTTCTCTTAACCAATTTAATGTGTCATTCAGGTTAGCACTGCCCGAATATGTTGGAGGATTACAATTTAAGAACTGTTTGTATGTACACTTCTTCTTGGTTTCAATTGAAGATTGTTGAAGAACTGTTTGTATGTACACTTCTTCTTGGTTTCAATTGAAGATTGTTGAAAGATCTGATATGGATACAACGTCTGCGCTTGATTTGAATAATTAGACTGGAGTGGAATTTGAGATTGTAGTTACGATTGTTGTGGTAATGCGCCACTAATAGGCATAGACGCACTTTGCGAAGTTACAAATTCTGAAGGTGTACATGGAATAGTTGTGAATGGAGCAACAATAGTATTATCTGCTTACGACTTTTGTTGTTCCAACTCTCGTATTCTATCACTCATTTCATCCAACTGACGTCGTAACTGAAAATTATACTTTTATAAATCATCTACTGCACTAAGCTCCTCTGAAGACGCTCTTGTTAGTCTAGGGGTCAAGGGGTATCGACGTCTCAATTTTGATCTGCCATACCTGTCTTATCACAACATCGCACAAAAGCTTAGTGGATAATCGATTAGTACATATCAACTAACATGCATACCACCCATATTCACTTTCCCTTCCCCCACTAGTATGTTTGACACAGATCCAATCAAGATTTAAGAACATGACATTCATCACAATGTACATGCTGTCAAACCTATGCTCTGATACCAAGTTGTAACACCATATTTTTTTTAAATCACAGCGGAAGTATTTAAAGCATATAATATTTATATGTTAAAAGCACCTCATTAATATACATTACAATCCAACTGGTGTTACTTTTCAACACAATTAGACATAGTTATATCAGACATCAGAGTTCTTCAGTGTGTCAAACATAACCAAAGTACAACTATCTTCTTCCGTCTCTAGCATGCAAAACAATATTACCTGCAGGGGAGAAAATGTGGGGGATTAGCATAACGCTAAGTAAATGAGATATCTCAACAGATACTAATATAAAGTACTAAGCCTAGTTTTTAGAGATCATGCATTTAGTCAAGGGCATAAGGACATAACATTACACAGCTATCACATAATATAGCATTACTCAACTATATCATACAGAGCTAAACAGTGAATCAATTAACAGAGTAGCAATAGCATCAACAAGCTATTCAGTAAAGGCACCAAAGGCACTACACTAACATAGCCTTACAATAAAGGTATTTGTATCTATACATAGCTACTCACTAATGATATCAATAGCTCTATTCAGCTATTCACTCTCATAGCACTAACGGCTATACATAGCACTAACGGCTATAAACCCCAAGAGGATCGTTGACCCTTCCAGGTCTACAACTACTAGCTGATCAAGCTAGAGCCGTACCGATAGCTCCAGTTATTTTCCCACAGTATACCTCTCATGATGTTTACATACGTTAATTGCAATATAGTGTTCGTACAATAACCCCCGAGCCCAACCCTTCTATAGACGGTTGACCTCTTCCGTCTCTTCTATACATGGACGGTACTGACCCTTCTATACACGGCCAGTTCCTAAATGTACACATAACCCACCTACAATCTCACCGTAGGTAGCATCACCGATAACCACAAGGCAATCTAATCAGGCATCTACTATTTCAATCTAAGCAGAAACCTGATAACAGTAGTATAACCTACTACTTATCATTATAACAATAATTAACATGCATACATAGATTATCATAATCAATATTATGCAAAACAGCGGGTAGTAACTACACTTGTTACCAAATACCAATATCCATAAGGATAGTCCCACTCACCGATTACCAGCAAGAACTCGGTGGTCTAATGTTACTGAGTCCTCTCCGTTCCTTTATCACCTGAGAATGATACAATCCGAGTCAGTAATCATATCTTGATAACAACCCGACAACAAGACAACAACACCAATACCAACACCATCACACACACGTTTGAGAACACTCAACCATGCGGTTCATCACACGATCCGTACTGTTCATCACACGAGTGACCAGTGACTCGTACGAGTCACATGAGTGACCAGTGACTCGTACGGTTCATCACACGAGTGACCAGTGACTCGTACGAGTCATGTCTCAATCGAACGTATCATCACAATCAAAACATAAGTTCCTCATCACCACTCACTCGCACGGTTCACCACACGGTTGACTACCTCAACCGTACGAGTGAATGCTCACTCGTGCGAGTGATGAAGAACAGTAGCAACTACTATCTAGATGGGTTTTAACCTAAAATGCACAATCAAACATTAATACATACTCTAAACCAATACATACAATCATGCATTCACTATATGATAAGTCTACATCATAAATTCAATCAATAATGACACTCAATGTGTGCAAAACAAAACATACATTCTAAAACCCCTTTTTCTGACCACAATAAAATTTGATCCAGCTTCTTAAAACCTTATCATTGTGAAGTAGACCTCAAGATGATTCCAATGATACTTTATTTGTTGAAAAAGAAGTTACAGTTTGAAAGTTACGCCCTTTTCAATTTTACCAAAAGCTGACCACTGCACAACCGCGTGGTTGAGCCCTCAACCGTACGGTTGAGCCCTCAACCGCGTGGTTGAGCCCTCAAAAGTGTGCTCAACCGCGTGGTTGATCTGTCAAAAGTGTGAGAGCTGAAAAACAGTTCCAGCTCGCTGTTTTCGCGTTTTTTGACCCTAAATCATGATTTTTGCTTATTCTGATCACAAAACCACTTCAAAAACATCATTTAATAACTATAGAACATAATTCTAACATCTATTAACACAAACAAACATATTTCAACAAGATTCAAGCATCAAAAACTCATATTTATAAAACTCACTTAAAACCCAATTTAATTCATCAAATTAAGAGATTGTTACCTTGTTTTGATCCCTGTAAACACTAGAATTAGATAAATTAAATCACGAGATTTGATCTCCACTTTTTGATTTTATGATTTAGAAGGAGTAAGAGGTGTTTAGGGTTTTTAATTGCCAAAATAGGAAAGAAATGAAACGAGCAGATTATTTAACCATCTAGGGTTTCTTCATGGTGAGGAAATCCCATTCCCAAATTCACACGAGTATTTACCAGTTATCTAAAACACAGTGTACCTCATTAGGAGGTCCTAATGAGGTCCAATTCACAAAACAAAACATGCTCTGTGACCCTTGTCACAAAACGCACTTTATCCCATACACCAATATTTATAAACACGTAATTATTAAAATCACTAATATTAATAAATTAATATTAAATAAGGATAAAAAGGTCATTTACTACTAAGCCCAGTTTGAGGGTGTTACATCGTGGAATTCGGAGGGATTTGCATTTCAAATCCCATGAAATCCATGTGATCATATATATAGGCATATATATGTAATTTTTAAGTGCAAAAGGCAACTCAAATGCAAGAGCAAACATAACCGCAGAAATAAGAAAGTAATTGTGCGATGTGCTTAAACATTGCGGAGCCCGCATAAAAAATGTTTGCGAAAGTGTCCCGCACAATATTGCGGATATGTCGGTACTGCTCGGATATCAACTCCGCGGAAATTCGAAACCTATAAATAGGGAGCTTGGCCTCTCATTTTCAGGTTGTTGATTATATGTAATTGCTAAGGTTTTTATGGTTCGCTTGTGAATACGCCCAAGCCTTAATCATAATCAAACAAAGGTAATGAAATCAAGATCGGGACATGGTGATTGATCACTTGAATCTAAGTGAAAGACGATCATAAGGTCCCAAAAACATTATCAACACCACCATCTACCCCTCATTGCACTCAATTCCTAAATTAGATCTTAGCATCTAATTTAGAATTGATCAATTGGCGCCATCCGTGGGACATGAATTAAAAATTGAATTCAATAAATCTATTTTGTATAATCGAATGATTTTATTGCGAATTCAATTATAATCATGTTCTTATTTAATGATTTGCAGGACGACACATTTATAACACCTAGTTATCTGATTTGAAAAGAAAATGAAAAAGTTAAATGATAATGCAGTCGCTAAGAGAACTGCGAAGCTGTCAAAGCTTCAATGTCAACGAAGTAACAAATTCAAAAATGCTTCCGAGATTAGTAATTTGGCAAATGTAAAGTGAAATCGATTAGACAACTTGCAAATACGAAGTAATGAATTAGTCTGCACAAATAATAAGCAAACGAAGGTTTGCAAACGAAAAGCTTCAGAAACGCTTGAGAAATGGCAGCTAACACCAATAACATTCTCGCCAATACAGAATTATGGCATCATTGATTTGCCAGTAATTGTATCTTGCAAAATTGTGAACACTGGAATTACAATTTTAAAAGTGCATGTAGACACGAGAAGCAGCATAGACATAATATATGAGCAATGCTTTCGTAAGTTGCCAGAAAGCATTAAAGCAGAGTTGATACCTACTGTTGTTTCGCTATCTGGTTTCGCGGGAGAATTCGCATGGCCGGTTGGGCAATTGCCACTCAAAATTGAGCTTGTTGATGAAACAGATGCAAAATTGATGCGCCAAGCATGGCTAGATCTGTATGTTATGAGATCTGCTTCGCGCTATAATATGTTGCTGGGGCGCTCTACGTTATCAAAATTTGGTATAATCCCTTCGACTATACATGGAATGATAAAATTCGCAACATGTAAAGGTGTTGCAATGATGAATTCTGCAATCATACAACCAATCTGTGCAAGTGTTAACATGCAAGGCGCGGTAATTGATACAGCCGATGCACATAATAATTTGGCTATTATAAATCGCACTTATCCAGAACAAACAATCAAAGTTGGCAGTAATCTGGATGTGAATATCAAACAGAAATTAGTGCAACTGCTAATTGCAAACATGGATGTCTTTGCATGGTGTGAGCAAGACATGACTGGTGCTCCGCGAAAAATAGCGGAACATAGACTTAATGAAAATCCTGCATTTTGGTTGGAGGATTTGGTTGGAGGAATTTGCAATCCCATGAAGGATTTGGAAATCTTTTGTATATATGAGGGATTTGAAATCCCATGTTGTAAGATTTTACGTTTACGATTTACATTTCGCGTTCACGTTTCGGGTTCGCGTTTCGGGATCGCTTTCTGGGTCCGCGTTCCGGGTTCGCATTTCGGGTTCGCTTTTCAGGTTCCCGTTTCGGGTTCGCATTTTGGGTTCGAGTTTCGGATTCACGTTTCAGGTTCACTTTTCGGGTTCGAGTTTCGGACTCGCGTATCGGGATCCCTTTTCGGGTTCGCATTTCGGGTTCGCGTTTCGGGTTCGTGTTACAGGTTCGCGTTTCGGGTTCATGTTTCGTGTTCCATTTCGGGTTCGCATTTCGATTTTGGGTTCGCATTTCGGTTTTGGGTTCGCGTATCACGGTCACATTCTCGTTTTCGATTCACGTTTGGATTTCGGGTTTGCGTTTTGTGAACACGTTCCAGTTTCGGGTTCGCATTACAAATTCTGAGATTTGAAAACCTCGAACCAAACAAAAGATAGGATTTCAAATCCCATGCTTTCGAATCCTGTGGTATTTCAAATCCCATTGGATTTTAAATCGTGAGAATTGAAATCCTTGAACCAAACGCCCCCTTACACTACCATTCAAAAAGTAAAAGTATAAAAATATATTACAATTACATTTTTTAGTTGTCTAAATTCATGTATTAGTTTGCCAGGGCCGTCTCAACAATTCAAATGCCCTAGACGAAAATAAAAATGGGCTCACATATGCGTTAAAAATTTTTACTACGTATAAAAAAATAATACTCCAATTTATCTATTTATTTACTTACATTATATTTAACTATTAAAAATAATGTATTTTAACTTTAATTGACAATTTTTTATTTGATTTAAATAAATATATTGAGAAAAATATTTATTCAAAATTTTAAGCCTTTTAAATTTTTGAATCCTAACGGTTGTCTATTTACCTATGTTCGAAGACACTTCCGTAGTTTGCCTTGCTTTCTACTCGTAACATTTTCTAATCGGACGCCTAGCAGCCCAGGGCCCTTGTTTCATGGGCAAGACAAAAACAATCGAATTAAGGCATGTGTCTTCCACATGCTTTGTTTTGTTTTATATTTGTTTTACTTTTAAAGAATAATTGACGCAAAATAAGTATATAAACATCATGAAATTTCAAATAAATAAATAAAATTTATCGCTGTGTGTAACTAATGTCAGAACAGAAAATTTTCACCCCTACTCTCTTTTCGCCATTGTGTGTAACCTACAATTAGAGTGATTTCAATGATGACACTCCTTCCTCTCCGGGACTAGCCGTTACATCAGTACTTTCTTCTTAAAACTAATCCATGATTAAACACTATCAACAAAGACACACTTCATCAAATAAATTAGAATCCACTATATTAATTAATTAATTAAATGTACAACTAAAGAAACAAAATGTACCACACATATAAACAAATTCCTCTGTTCACAAATATTTCACAAAAGGACATGGAAAGGGATAAGAAGAAGGACTAAAGATTGGGCGGCCCCCTGGACTATCGCTGTCATTTGTGTCCAAGAGAGCTAAAGGTTGGGCGGGAGTCAAGTAGTAACCGTTGGGAGCAGCCTTAGTACATCACAGATTACAGGTAATATACTTTCCCTTCCCATATCTTATCTATTGTCTATTACTCCATCCGTCCCAAAATAATTGTCCTGTTAGACTTTTCAAAGTCAATTTGTTAAAATTTGACTTCAAATATTCGTTGGTTTTTGCTATAGAATATTTAATAAAATTTATATGAATAGATTGATTTTTGAATGTGCTTTCATTTGATATAACTTTCATTCGATATTATATAATACAAAGAAAGATATTTAAAGTCAAAGTTGAAGAAAAAAGACTCAAAAAGTCAAAACAAGACAATTATTTTGGGACGGAGGGAGTATTTCTTTTTTAATGTTCCAAATTAATTATCTACTTTTATAAATGGATAATAATAATGTGATAACGTTCTTGTGTATCCCTACTTTATGCATATAAACAAAAATATAGGTAGAAGTAAGGGACAAAACTGAAAAGTTAACAGAATAGTACATATGCCAGATACTTTTTTTTTAAATTGTGTGTTTATTGTCCGTAGACAATAGATTTGGAACGAATAGAGTAATATCTTGTAGAAAGTTCAACCACCTCTACTACACTTTCCAAAAGGTTTGCATGTCGCACAAATCAACACGAGATTTGGAACTTAGTTACATGTATAATATATGCGGGTAAGTTATATACCTAAAAATTAAATGAATGTTTTTTTTCAAAATCAACATAACATTTTATTTTAATATTTGTTATATTTCAGTAGGCTTATAACTACTTTTAGTGGTCTGGTTCAATATATTCAAATTGAAAGAATCAATAAAAGAGAGATGTGTTGTAGAAGATATAGGAGAGAAAGAGGTTGAAGAGAGGTGTGATGTATTTAATGTATATGTGTGTTTTTGTAACTTACATTATGCACATATATATAGTACAAATTTTACTATCCATATTTGACTAATTACCATCCATATTTAACTACTAAATTTACAACACTCCCCCTTGAATGATAATTTTTTTAAAGAGCAATTAATACTGCCTCGTTAAAAACCTTGCTAAAGAAAACCCAGTGGGATAAAACTTTAGCTAAGGGAAAAAGAGTGCAGCATAGAGTTGACTCCCCCTCAAGTAGACAACGCTGAAATGTCCCGTTCTTATTGATTAAAAACGTTCCATATTAATTGATTTCGTTGCGAGGTTTTGACCTCTATATGAGACGTTTTTCAAAGACTGCATTCATTTTAAAACAAACCATAACCTTTATTTCATCAATAAAGGTTTAAAAAGCTTTACGTAGATTATCAAATAATGATAATCTAAAATATCCTGTTTACACACGACCGTTACATAATGGTTTACAATACAAATATGTTACAACAAAATAAGTTTCTTGAATGCAGTTTTTACACAATATCATACAAGCATGGACTCCAAATCTCGTTCGTATTTAAGTATGCGACAGCGGAAGCTCTTAATAATCACCTGAGAATAAACATGCTTAAAACGTCAACAAAAATGTTGGTGAGTTATAGGTTTAACCTATATATATCAAATCATAATAATAGACCACAAGATTTCATATTTCAATACACATCCCATACATAGAGATAAAAATCATTCATATGGTGAACACCTGGTAACCGACATTAACAAGATGCATATATAAGAATATCCCCATCATTCCGGGACACCCTTCGGATATGATATAAATTTCGAAGTACTAAAGCATCCGGTACTTTGGATGGGGTTTGTTAAGCCCAATAGATCTATCTTTAGGATTCGCGTCAATTAGGGTGTCTGTTCCCTAATTCTTAGATTACCAGACTTAATAAAAAGGGGCATATTCGATTTCGATAATTCAACCATAGAATGTAGTTTCACGTACTTGTGTCTATTTTGTAAATCATTTATAAAACCTGCATGTATTCTCATCCCAAAAATATTAGATTTTTAAAAGTGGGACTATAACTCACTTTCACAGATTTTTACTTCGTCGGGAAGTAAGACTTGGCCACTGGTTGATTCACGAACCTATAACAATATATACATATATATCAAAGTATGTTCAAAATATATTTACAACACTTTTAATATATTTTGATGTTTTAAGTTTATTAAGTCAGCTGTCCTCGTTAGTAACCTACAACTAGTTGTCCACAGTTAGATGTACAGAAATAAATCGATAAATATTATCTTGAATCAATCCACGACCCAGTGTATACGTATCTCAGTATTGATCACAACTCAAACTATATATATTTTGGAATCAACCTCAACCCTGTATAGCTAACTCCAACATTCACATATAGAGTGTCTATGGTTGTTCCGAAATATATATAGATGTGTCGACATGATAGGTCGAAACATTGTATACGTGTCTATGGTATCTCAAGATTACATAATATACAATACAAGTTGATTAAGTTATGGTTGGAATAGATTTGTTACCAATTTTCACGTAGCTAAAATGAGAAAAATTATCCAATCTTGTTTTACCCATAACTTCTTCATTTTAAATCCGTTTTGAGTGAATCAAATTGCTATGGTTTCATATTGAAATCTATTTTATGAATCTAAACAGAAAAAGTATAGGTTTATAGTCGGAAAAATAAGTTACAAGTCATTTTTGTAAAGGTAGTCATTTCAGTCGAAAGAACGACGTCTAGATGACCATTTTAGAAAACATACTTCCACTTTGAGTTTAACCATAATTTTTGGATATAGTTTCATGTTCATAATAAAAATCATTTTCTCAGAATAACAACTTTTAAATCAAAGTTTATCATAGTTTTTAATTAACTAACCCAAAACAGCCCGCGGTGTTACTACGACGGCGTAAATCCGTTTTTACGGTGTTTTTCGTGTTTCCAGGTTTTAAATCATTAAGTTAGCATATCATATAGATATAGAACATGTGTTTAGTTGATTTTAAAAGTCAAGTTAGAAGGATTAACTTTTGTTTGCGAACAAGTTTAGAATTAACTAAACTATGTTCTAGTGATTACAAGTTTAAACCTTCGAATAAGATAGCTTTATATGTATGAATCGAATGATGTTATGAACATCATTACTACCTTAAGTTCCTTGGATAAACCTACTGGAAAAGAGAAAAATGGATCTAGCTTCAATGGATCCTTGGATGGCTCGAAGTTCTTGAAGCAGAATCATGACACGAAAACAAGTTCAAGTAAGATCATCACTTGAAATAAGATTGTTATAGTTATAGAAATTGAACCAAAGTTTGAATATGATTATTACCTTGTATTAGAATGATAACCTACTGTAAGAAACAAAGATTTCTTGAGGTTGGATGATCACCTTACAAGATTGGAAGTGAGCTAGCAAACTTGAAAGTATTCTTGATTTTATGAAACTAGAACTTTTGGAATTTATGAAGAACACTTAGAACTTGAAGATAGAACTTGAGAGAGATCAATTAGATGAAGAAAATTGAAGAATGAAAGTGTTTGTAGGTGTTTTTGGTCGTTGGTGTATGGATTAGATATAAAGGATATGTAATTTTGTTTTCATGTAAATAAGTCATGAATGATTACTCATATTTTTGTAATTTTATGAGATATTTCATGCTAGTTGCCAAATGATGGTTCCCACATGTGTTTGGTGACTCACATGGGCTGCTAAGAGCTGATCATTGGAGTGTATATACCAATAGTACATACATCTAAAAGCTGTGTATTGTACGAGTACGAATACGGGTGCATACGAGTAGAATTGTTGATGAAACTGAACGAGGATGTAATTGTAAGCATTTTTGTTAAGTAGAAGTATTTTGATAAGTGTCTTGAAGTCTTTCAAAAGTGTATGAATACATATTAAAACACTACATGTATATACATTTTAACTGAGTCGTTAAGTCATCGTTAGTCATTACATGTAAGTGTTGTTTTGAAACCTTTAGGTTAACGATCTTGTTAAATGTTGTTAACCCAATGTTTATAATATCAAATGAGATTTTAAATTATTATATTATCATGATAGTATGATTTATGAATATCTCTTAATATGATATATATACATTAAATGTCGTTACAACGATAATCGTTACATATATGTCTCGTTTCAAAATCATTAAGTTAGTAGTCTTGTTTTTACATATGTAGTTCATTGTTAATATACTTAATGATATGTTTACTTATCATAATATCATGTTAACTATATATATATCCATATATATGTCATCATATAGTTTTTACAAGTTTTAACGTTCGTGAATCACCGGTCAACTTGGGTGGTCAATTGTCTATATGAAACCTATTTCAATTAATCAAGTCTTAACAAGTTTGATTGCTTAACATGTTGGAAACATTTAATCATGTAAATATCAATCTCATTTAATATATATAAACATGGAAAAGTTCGGGTCACTACAGTACCTACCCGTTAAATAAATTTCGTCCCGAAATTTTAAGCTGTTGAAGGTGTTGACGAATCTTCTGGAAATAGATGCGGGTATTTCTTCTTCATCTGATCTTCACGCTCCCAGGTGAACTCGGGTCCTCTACGAGCATTCCATCGAACCTTAACAATTGGTATCTTGTTTTGCTTAAGTCTTTTAACCTCACGATCCATTATTTCGACGGGTTCTTCGATGAATTGAAGTTTTTCGTTGATTTGGATTTCATCTAACGGAATAGTGAGATCTTCTTTAGCAAAACATTTCTTCAAATTCGAGACGTGGAAAGTGTTATGTACAGCTGCGAGTTGTTGAGGTAACTCAAGTCGGTAAGCTACTGGTCCGACACGATCAATAATCTTGAATGGTCCAATATACCTTGGATTTAATTTCCCTCGTTTACCAAATCGAACAACGCCTTTCCAAGGTGCAACTTTAAGCATGACCATCTCTCCAATTTCAAATTCTATATCTTTTCTTTTAATGTCAGCGTAGCTCTTTTGTCGACTTTGGGCGGTTTTCAACCGTTGTTGAATTTGGATGATCTTCTCGGTAGTTTCTTGTATAATCTCCGGACCCGTAATCTGTCTATCCCCCACTTCACTCCAACAAATCGGAGACCTGCACTTTCTACCATAAAGTGCTTCAAACGGCGCCATCTCAATGCTTGAATGGTAGCTGTTGTTGTAGGAAAATTCTGCTAACGGTAGATGTCGATCCCAACTGTTTCCGAAATCAATAACACATGCTCGTAGCATGTCTTCAAGCGTTTGTATCGTCCTTTCGCTCTGCCCATCAGTTTGTGGATGATAGGCAGTACTCATGTCTAGACGAGTTCCTAATGCTTGCTGTAATGTCTGCCAGAATCTTGAAATAAATCTGCCATCCCTATCAGAGATAATAGAGATTGGTATTCCATGTCTGGAGACGACTTCCTTCAAATACAGTCGTGCTAACTTCTCCATCTTGTCATCTTCTCTTATTGGTAGGAAAGTGTGCTGATTTGGTGAGACGATCAACTATTACCCAAATAGTATCAAAACCACTTGCAGTCCTTGGCAATTTAGTGATGAAATCCATGGTAATGTTTTCCCATTTCCATTCCGGGATTTCGGGTTGTTGAAGTAGACCTGATGGTTTCTGATGCTCAGCTTTGACCTTAGAACACGTCAAACATTCTCCTACGTATTTAGCAACATCGGCTTTCATACCCGGCCACCAAAAATGTTTCTTGAGATCCTTGTACATCTTCCCCGTTCCAGGATGTATTGAGTATCTGGTTTTATGAGCTTCTCTAAGTACCATTTCTCTCATATCTCCAAATTTTGGTACCCAAATCCTTTCAGCCCTATACCGGGTTCCGTCTTCCCGAATATTAAGATGCTTCTCCGATCCTTTGGGTATTTCATCCTTTAAATTTCCCTCTTTTAAAACTCCTTGTTGCGCCTCCTTTATTTGAGTAGTAATGTTATTATGAATCATTATATTCATAGATTTTACTCGAATGGGTTCTCTGTCCTTCCTGCTCAAGGCATCGGCTACCACATTTGCCTTCCCCGGGTGGTAACGAATCTCAAAGTCGTAATCATTCAATAATTCAATCCACCTACGCTGCCTCATATTCAGTTGTTTCTGATTAAATATGTGTTGAAGACTTTTGTGGTCGGTATATATAATACTTTTGACCCCATATAAGTAGTGCCTCCAAGTCTTTAATGCAAAAACAACCGCGCCTAATTCCAAATCATGCGTCGTATAATTTTGCTCGTGAATCTTCAATTGTCTAGACGCATAAGCAATCACCTTCGTTCGTTGCATTAATACACAACCGAGACCTTGCTTTGATGCATCACAATAAATCACAAAATCATCATTCCCTTCAGGCAATGACAATATAGGTGCCGTAGTTAGCTTTTTCTTCAATAACTGAAACGCTTTCTCTTGTTCATCCTTCCATTCAAATTTCTTCCCTTTATGCGTTAATGCAGTTAAGGGTTTTGCTATTCTGGAAAAGTCTTGGATGAACCTTCTGTAGTAACCAGCTAGTCCTAAAAACTGGCGTATGTGTTTCGGAGTTTTCGGGGTTTCCCACTTTTCAACAGTTTCTATCTTTGCCGGATCCACCTTAATACCTTCTTTGTTCACTATGTGACCGAGGAATTGAACTTCTTCCAACCAAAATGCACACTTTGAAAACTTAGCGTACAATTCTTCCTTCCTCAATACTTCTAACACCTTTCTCAAATGTTCACCGTGTTCTTGGTCATTCTTTGAGTAAATAAGTATGTCATCAATGAAAACAATGACAAACTTGTCAAGGTATGGTCCACACACTCGGTTCATAAGGTCCATGAACACAGCTGGTGCATTAGTTAAACCAAACGGCATGACCATAAACTCGTAATGACCGTAACGTGTTCTGAAAGCAGTCTTTGGAATATCATCTTCTTTCACCCGCATTTGATGATACCCGGAACGTAAGTCAATCTTTGAATAAACAGACGAGCCTTGTAGTTGATCAAATAAGTCGTCGATTCTCGGTAGTGGGTAGCGGTTCTTGATGGTAAGTTTGTTCAACTCTCGGTAGTCGATACACAACCTGAATGTACCATCTTTCTTCTTGACAAACAAAACAGGAGCTCCCCACGGTGATGTGCTTGGTCGAATGAAACCACGCTCTAAAAGTTCTTGTAATTGGCTTTGCAGTTCTTTCATCTCGCTGGGTGCGAGTCTGTAAGGAGCACGAGCTATTGGTGCAGCTCCTGGTACAAGATCTATTTGAAATTCAACGGATCGATGTGGGGGTAATCCCGGTAATTCTTTCGGAAATACATCGGGAAATTCTTTTGCGACGGGAACATCATTGATGCTCTTTTCTTCAGTTTGTACTTTCTCGACGTGTGCTAGAACAGCATAGCAACCTTTTCTTATTAGTTTTTGTGCCTTCAAATTACTAATAAGATGTAGCTTCGTGTTGCCCTTTTCTCCGTACACCATTAAGGGTTTTCCTTTTTCTCGTATAATGCGAATTGCATTTTTGTAACAAACGATCTCTGCTTTCACTTCTTTCAACCAGTCCATACCGATTATCACATCAAAACTCCCTAACTCTACTGGTATCAAATCAATCTTAAATGTTTCGCTAACCAGTTTAATTTCTCGATTCCGACATATATTATCTGCTGAAATTAATTTACCATTTGCTAATTCGAGTAAAAATTTACTATCCAAAGGCGTCAATGGACAACTTAATTTAGCACAAAAATCTCTACTCATATAGCTTCTATCCGCACCCGAATCAAATAAAACGTAAGCAGATTTATTGTCAATAAGAAACGTACCCGTAACAAGCTCCGGGTCTTCTTGTGCCTCTGCCGCATTAATATTGAAAACTCTTCCGCGGCCTTGTCCATTCGTGTTCTCCTGGTTCGGGCAATTTCTAATAATGTGGCCCGGTTTTCCACATTTATAACAAACTACATTGGCATGACTTGCTCCGACACTACTTGCTCCGCCATTACTCGTTCCGACACCATTTGTTCCTTTCGTTCTATTAACCCCTGGTCCGTAGACCTCACACTTCACCGCGCTATGACCATTTCTTTTACACTTGTTGCAAAATTTGGTGCAGAACCCCGAGTGATACTTTTCACACCTTTGGCATAGCTGCTTCTGATTGTTGTTGTTGTTGCAGTTATTATTGTTGTTGGGATGATTGTTGTAGTTGCTGTTGTTGTTGTTGTTGTTGTTGTTGTTGTTGGGCCGTTTGTTGTAGTTGCGATTGATGTTGCGATTGTTGGGATAATTGTTGCGATTATTGTTGTAATTGCTGTTGTTGTTGTATTGGTGATTCTTATCACCGTTTTCCTCCCACTTTCTTTTGACTTGCTTCACATTGGCCTCTTCAGCAGTCTGTTCTTTAATTCTTTCTTCAATCTGGTTCACTAGTTTGTGAGCCATTCTACATGCCTGTTGTATGGAGGCGGGCTCGTGTGAACTTATATCTTCTTGGATTCTTTCCGGTAATCCTTTCACAAACGCGTCGATCTTCTCTTCCTCATCTTCGAATGCTCCCGGACACAATAGGCACAATTCTGTGAATCGTCTTTCGTACGTGGTAATATCAAATCCTTGGGTTCGTAACCCTCTAAGTTCTGTCTTGAGCTTATTGACCTCGGTTCTGGGACGGTACTTCTCGTTCATCAAGTGCTTGAATGCTGACCACGGTAGTGCGTACGCATCATCTTGTCCCACTTGCTCTAGATAGGTATTCCACCATGTTAACGCAGAACCTGTGAAGGTATGCGTAGCGTACTTCACTTTGTCCTCTTCAGTACACTTACTTATGGCAAACATCGATTCAACCTTCTCGGTCCACCGTTTCAATCCGATCGGTCCTTCGGTTCCATAAAATTCCAAAGGTTTGCAGGCAGTGAATTCTTTGTAGGTGCATCCTACACGATTTCCTATACTGCTAGATCCAAGGTTATTGTTGGTATGTAGCGCAGCCTGTACTGCGGCTATGTTTGAAGCTAGAAAAGTACGGAATTCCTCTTCATTCATATTCACGGTGTGTCGAGTAGTCGGTGCCATTTCCTTCAAAATAGTTAAATGGAACAAGTTAATCATACAGAATATTAAGAGTAGTTAATAGTATTTCGTAGCATAATATGAACTCATTTATAAAAGCTTTTTCTTCATATTAGCGTTTTATAAGTTTAAATTCGGGTAGTACCTACCCGTTAAGTTCATACTTAGTAGCTAATATACAATTCAACTACTACAATTCTATATGAAAAACTGATTGTAATAATATTTCGCGTTCAAACTTTTATACAATATTTTACAAACTTACAATACCGCTTATTTTACATAAAGCATGAAATATAGCACACAATAACTTTGATACAAGATAGTTGTGAAGACAATTCTAGCTAGTACACAAGTCGTTCGGCAAAGGCAATAAAGACACGTAATTCATACGTCCAGAAACAAGTCATGCATTCTGGTTTCACTAGGACTACTTCCCATCCTTGGTCTTGTGCAACATAACCGTTATGGCCGTTGATAAGACAGCGTGTTGTAACGTCATCAAAGGGACGAGGGTTACGTAATGTCCAACAGTCCCGTAATAATCTAAAAACCTCATTTCTTACCCCAATTACCGACTCCGTCACTTGTGGAAACGTTTTGTTTAATAGTTGTAGCCCGATGTTCTTGTTCTCACTTTGGTGAGAAGCGAACATTACTAATCCGTAATCATAACATGCTTCTTTATGTTGCATGTTAGCCGCTTTTTCTAAATCACGAAGTCCAATATTCGGATATATTGAGTCAAAATAATTTCTTAACCCGTTGCGTAAAATAGCATTTGGGTTCCCCGCAATATATGCGTCAAAGTAAACACATCGTAACTTATGGGTTTCCCAATGTGATATCCCCCATCTTTCAAACGAAAGTCTCTTATAAACCAAGACATTCTTGGAACGTTCTTCGAATGTCTTACAAACTGATCTCGCCTTAAATAGTTGTGCCGAAGAATTCTGGCCAACTCTAGACAAGATTTCATCAATCATGTCTCCGGGTAGGTCTCTTAAAATATTGGGTTGTCTATCCATTTTGTGTTTTTAAACTGTAAAATAGACAAGAGTTAGTTTCATAAAAAAAAATACTTATTAATACAAGCAATTTTTACATATATCATAAAGCATAAGAACACTATATTACATATATTACACCACACGAATACAACTATCTTATTCCGACTCGCTCGTTTCTTCTTCTTCGGTTTTGGTTCGTTTTGCCAAGTTTCTAGGGATATATGATGTTCCCCTAATACGAGCCGTCGTTGTCCACATTGGTTTAGAAAAACCTGGTGGTTTAGAGGTTCCCGGGTCATTGTTACAACTTAAGGACTTCGGGGGTTGACGATACATATAAAGTTCATCGGGGTTGGAATTAGATTTCTCTATTTTTATGCCCTTTCCCTTATTATTTTCTTTTGCCTTTTTAAATTCAGTTGGGGTAATTTCTATAACATCATCGGAATTCTCGTCGGAATTCGATTCATCGGAGAATTGGTAATCCTCCCAATATTTTGCTTCCTTGGCGGAAACACCATTGACCATAATTAACTTTGGTCGGTTGGTTGAGGATTTTCTTTTACTTAACCGTTTTATTATTTCCCCCACCGGTTCTATTTCTTCATCCGGTTCCGATTCTTCTTCCGGTTCCGATTCTTCTTCCGGTTCCGACTCTTCTTCCGGTTCCTCTTCGGGAACTTGTGAATCAGTCCACAAATCATTCCAATTTACATTTGACTCTTCATTATTATTAGGTGAGTCAATGTGTGACGCCCCGTACTAAATCAGCATGTACGGACCATCAACAACAGGATCATTACAAGGTTAAGTACTATATGCGTTTTCAAAACAGAGTTTACATTCATAAATGAAAGTGACATCATAACATACGTCAATTGTTTTACAAATCAAAAGTATGCTTCGCTAAGTAGAAGCATTAAATAAGTGTACGTGACCATAATGGTCGTTACATAACATAAGTTCATAAGTAAAAAGTTTGAATGCAACATAAGTAGTCATGCGATAACAACTCTAGGCAGCGGGTTCTACAGCACGACTAGTAAGAAAGCGGAAGCGACTTCAAGTACCTGAGAAAATACATGCTTAAAAAGGTCAACACAAAGGTTGGTGAGCTATAGTTTAAGTATAACAGTAATGTAAGTAGGCCACGAGATTTCAGTGCTACAACGAGCGTTTCAAAAGTATGTAAAGGTATATGCTTAACCGTGGGCACCCGGTAACTAACTTAACGTTTAATGTACCCCCTTAAAGTGCACTTGGCAAGTGCGTATAACCTCGAAGTATTAAACACTCGTTAAATGCTAGCGCTACTAGCCCGAGTGGGGATGTCAAACCCTATGGATCCATATCTAAGATTCGCGTTCACGGTTCAAAAACCAATGATTAAACGTTACCGAGCTAAAGGGAATGTTTATGCCGTTGTATAACCCACACATATATAAGTTTAAGTACTCGTGCCTAGTATGTAAAACATAAAATCCGCATGTATTCTCAGTTCCCAAAATAAGTTAAAGTAAAAAGGGAATGCTATAACTCACAATGATTAGTAGTAACGGTAAGGTAGTAGTCGGAAAGTGGTGTGCAAGTAACGGTCCAAACGTCCTCAACCTAAGTCAAATAGCACTAAGTCAATAAGTCGTCTCAAAAGGTTTACAAGTACGTAATTAAGGTCATAAGGGTCATCATCAATCATCATTAAACAAAAGGTAACAAGTAAGACTCGTTTATGAAAGTCGTTTAAAACAAAGGCTGACTTCGGTCAGTCACCACGGCCTCTACCCTTACTGAATTAAGGTGAGACCAGTGGTCATGGCTCCGTCTATGAGTCCCTTAAGTGTGGTAAAATTTACAGAAGCAAACTCGTCTTGGTTTGACCGTGGCGACGGTCTAAGTGCGAGTAGGTCAGAAATTTCTGCACAACGTTAAAGGACATGGTAACGATCGGAGGGCCATAAATCCTAAACCGTAACTCGGATTAAGACGAGTCCTATATGAAAAGTTATCTACTAGAAAAGTTCTATCTAAAAATCAAGGTTAGAACAGCCCAGGTCTACTGGTCTGTTCCAGAAGCATCAGGTCAGTAGGTTTTGGACAGAACAGTGGGTTTTGGAGAGTTCCGGTTGTCTCGGTGCTTGATGTTCATCACGGTTCTCATCCTTGATGCGTATAGCTTCAAGTGTACAACTCGTTGATGTGTTAACATCATTTTGACCAAGGTTTGTCCATCATAACTCAAGTGCAAGTGTTGTAAGTGTTTGATGAACCAAGGTTACATGTAAGTTTATGAACAAGTTCATGAATACTAAGAAAGATCACAACCAAGTGTTGGATCCATGATACTTGCACCAAAGTGTAAGCTCTTGTTGGTTTCATGTCCTTGTTCAAATGTGTAGTAAGCAACTAATAATAAGAAATAAAGAAAATGAATGATAAGCCTAAACCAACCATGAAGGTGGTATTCTAGTAACATACAACAAACAAGAACACAAGTAACAATTATAAAGATTATAAACTTTAAATGTTTGAAATAAATAAAGTAGAAAGCTAACTAAACAAGAAGATGATTCATAGTTGCTCTTACTTTTAAAGATTCAACCCAAGTTGATCTTTAAGTGAAGTAACTTCAAGTTACTTCAAGAACTACAAGTAAAGAGTTTATACAACTATGAATTTTAATTCTTTGAGACAAAATATGTAGAACATAACTAGAGAGATTATGTTCTTGATGTTCTTGTTAAATACAAGATATAAATGAAGAATCAAAACTAGAAAGTTTGATCTTGTAACTTGGTAAAGAAAGACAAGTAAGTAAGTAAATAATAACTAGTAATCAAGACAAGTAATTAATCTTTAACAAGAACAAGTAATAACAACAAAGATTGATGATGATTATGTTCATGTAGAAATCAGTTTTTACCAACAAAGAAAAGAAGAAAAGAAGTTGTTACTTACAAGAAAGAAAGAAGAACTTGAGAGAAAGATAAGAGAAAAGATGAAGCAAGTAAAGTGAGTGTGTTTGAGAAATGAGTGAGCAAGTAATATGTGAATGAAAAATGAAACTAAAATGCCCATTCTATGGCCTAAGGGCCACGACTTTCTGCAGCAAAAAGGAGGGAAGAAGAAGTCTTATGGTTACTTGTATGTAAAGCTTGAAAAAGTTGGGTAAAAGGGTGGTGTTCATGGGGATAATGAGCAAACTAGATTCCTTTAAGTATTAACTAACTAGTTCATGATCTAATTGATACTTACACTTAAAAGAGTGGGCTAAATGTCCACTAATAATTATAGGGTGGGCTTGTAAGTCTTATTCATGAGTCCATTAAACTAATTAAAGCCCAAGTTGCAAGTAATCCAAATAAGTCCAACTTAAGCCCAAGTAATTAACTAACCATTTTAGTTAATTAAAATGATTAATAAAATTAATCATGAATGTAAATAATACCTTAAAATATTATTCGTGCAAGTTCCGGGTGTCACAAAGACGTTTCGGGCATTTAAAGTTCAAGTACGGGCAATTAAAGTAACATGTAAATGTAATAACATACATTCGTTTAATCAAGCGTATTAATAATAATAATTATTAATAAATAACGTAGGAAAAACCAGGGTCGTTACATTACCCACCTGTTAAAGAAAATTTCGTCCCGAAATTTAAGCTGAAGTAGATGGAGGAGTCGGGAAAAGGTGAGGATATTTCCGCATCATTTGATCCTCTCGTTCCCAAGTAAACTCAGGTCCTCGTTTGGCATTCCATCGTACTCGTACAATCGGAATCTTGTTGCGTTTCAAAGTTTTGATCTCACGATCCATAATCTCAACAGGTTCCTCCACAAAGTGGAGTTTGTCATCAATAGTAAGTTCTTCCAAAGGTATGATGAGTTCGGGTGCAGCAAGACACTTCTTCAAGTTTGACACATGGAAGGTAGGATGAACTGAGCTCAATTGTGCTGGTAGATCCAAACGGTATGCAACTGGTCCAACACGTTCCAAGATCTCGAAAGGACCAATGTATCGTGGGTTCAACTTTCCACGTTTTCCAAAACGGATCACACCTTTCCAAGGTGCAACCTTCAACATTACACGATCACCAACATTAAATTCAAAGTCTTTCGTTTAAGATCGGCATAGCTCTTTTGGCGATCACGGGCAGTCTTAAGTCTAGCTTGGATCTGAGCGATCTTCTCCGTGGTTTCGTAGACTACCTCGGGTCCGGTGATTTGCTTTTCACCTACTTCGGCCCAACAAATAGGAGATCGGCACTTACGACCATACAATGCTTCAAAAGGTGCAGCATTAATGCTTGAGTGATAACTGTTGTTGTATGAGAATTCGGCGAGTGGCAAATGCCTTTCCCAGGCCTTTCCAAAATCAATGACACATGCACGCAGCATGTCCTCCAAGGTCTGAATCGTTCGTTCACTTTGCCCGTCAGTCTGAGGATGATAAGCAGTACTCATGTCAAGACGAGTTCCCATGGCTTCTTGCAAAGAACGCCAAAATCTGGAAGCAAAACGGGGATCGCGATCGGAGATGATTGATAAAGGTACACCATGACGAGATACAACCTCTTTGATGTACAGCTGAGCAAGTCTTTCCATTGTATCAGTTTCCTTCATCGCTAGGAAGTGTGCAGATTTGGTGAGGCGGTCAACAATAACCCAAATAGTATCGCATCCGCCCACCGTCTTCGGCAGCTTAGTAATGAAATCCATTGTGATCCTTTCCCACTTCCATTGTGGGATTTCCGGCTGTTGAAGTAACCCAGAAGGTCTCTGATGTTCGGCTTTAACCTTTGAGCAAGTCAAACACTTACCAACATAAGTCGCAACGTCCTTCTTAAGATTCGGCCACCAATACTGTTCTTTAAGGTCGTGGTACATCTTACCTGCACCGGGGTGAATCGAATATCTTGATTTGTGTGCTTCATCAAGTATCAGGTTTCGTAGATCTCCATAGTAAGGTACCCAAATTCTTCCGGCATAACATCGGAGTCCAGACTCTCTAACCTCGAATCGAGAGACAAGTATGTTCAAATGCTCGTGAGATATGTTCTCCTCCTTGAGAGCCTCAACTTGGGCTACTCTGATCTGGTTGTTGAGGTTCGAATGGATGGTGATGTTCAGAGCCCTAACACGGAGAGGTGCCGTCCTCTCCTTTCGGCTTAAAGCGTCAGCTACAACATTGGCCTTGCCAGGGTGATAACGGAGTTCACAATCGTAGTCGTTGAGCGTCTCGATCCATCGACGCTGTCTCATATTCAATTGCTTCTGATCGAAGATGTGCTGGAGACTCTTGTGATCGGTGAAGATAGTGCTCTTAGTTCCATACAAATAATGTCTCCACAATTTGAGTGCAAAAACAACGGCTCCAAGTTCAAGATCATGTGTAGTGTAGTTCCGCTCGTGAATCTTCAATTGGCGGGAGGCATAGGCAATAACCTTTGATCGTTGCATCAGTACACAACCAAAACCACTCTTCGATGCATCGCAATAAACAACAAAGTCGTCACTGCCTTCAGGAAGTGATAGGATAGGTGCGGAGGTTAACTTCTTCTTCAAAGTTTGGAATGCTGATTCTTGCGTGGGTTCCCAAATGAACTTCTTGCCCTTATGAGTCAGTGCGGTCAAAGGACGCGCAATCAGAGAAAATCCTTCGATAAACCTTCGGTAATAACCGGCGAGACCTAGAAATTGGCGAATATGCGTTGGAGTAGTGGGGGTCTCCCACTTGCTGATGGCTTCAATCTTGGCGGGATCAACTTTGATACCCTGGTCGCTCACAACATGACCCAAAAACTGTACTTCCTTCAACCAAAATTCGCACTTGGAGAATTTGGCGTAAAGTTGCTCTTGTCTTAAGAGTTCAAGCACTAGCCGAAGGTGTTGCTCATGTTCTTCTTCGCTCTTAGAGTAGATGAGGATATCATCTATGAAGACGATAACAAACTTATCCAAGTAAGGCTTGCAGACACGATTCATGAGATCCATGAACACGGCAGGTGCATTTGTCAAACCGAATGGCATCACGAGGAACTCATAATGACCATAACGGGTCCTGAATGCAGTTTTCATCACGTCACTTTCCTTCACCCTCAGCTGGTGATATCCGGATCGCAAATCGATCTTTGAATAAACGCTCGATCCTTGTAGTTGATCAAAAAGATCATCAATTCGTGGAAGAGGATATCGATTCTTGATAGTCAATTTGTTGAGTTCACGGTAGTCGATACACATACGGAAGGATCCATCCTTCTTCTTTACAAACAACACAGGTGCGCCCCAAGGCGAGAAGCTTGGTTGGATAAACCCTCGATCTAATAGCTCTTGTAGTTGACTCTGTAATTCTTGCATCTCGGAAGGTGCGAGTCTATAAGGTGCGCGAGCTACAGGTGCAGCTCCTGGCACTAAGTCAATCTGAAACTCTACTGCTCTCTGCGGCGGTAATCCAGGCAATTCCTCTGGGAAGACATCAGAAAATTCGTTCACAATTCGAACGTCGTTCACGTTCTTCATCTCAGTTTCTACCGCTTTCACATGTGCTAGGACAGCAAAGCGTCCCTTCTTCATAATCTTTTGCGCTTTCACGCAACTA
Source organism: Rutidosis leptorrhynchoides (assembly GCF_046630445.1). Lineage (NCBI taxonomy): Eukaryota > Viridiplantae > Streptophyta > Magnoliopsida > Asterales > Asteraceae > Rutidosis > Rutidosis leptorrhynchoides. The sequence continues at coordinate 646,219,273 of NC_092334.1, forward strand.
ATGAGGTTCAACTTCGAGGTACATCTCTCTCCATAGATAACCAGTGGTTCACCATCTCCTTGTGGTATGCGAAGTGCTTTATCTCCACAGATAACATCGGCCTTTATCTTGCTCAACCAATCCATACCGACGATCGCGTCAAAACTTCCCAGTTTGATAGGTATCAAATCAATTTCGAAATCTGCACCAGCTATGTTGATAATAGCTCCACGACTAATATGGTCAACCTTTTCAAGTTTTCCATTGGCGACCTCGACAAGCATACTTTCCTTCAAAGGAACTAACGACCAATCTAACTTATCACAAAAATGTCTACACACATAGCTCCTATCGGCACCAGTATCAAATAGAACAGAAGCTAAAAGATTGTTGATCTTGAATATACCTGTCACCAAGTCGGGGTTGTCGCGAGCGTCCCTTGCATTAACATTGAAGGCTCTAGCACGTGGTGGTCCGCCATCCTTACGCTTGTTAGGACACTCGTTTCTGAAATGGCCCGTCTTCCCACATTCATAACACTTCTTAGGCCCATTGTTGTTGTGGTTTGGCTTCACGTTCAAAGTGGTAACCTTGCAATCCTTGCCAACATGTCCAGATCGTTGGCACTTCTCACAGATAACATTGCAATACCCAGTGTGGTGCTTGTAGAACCTATTGCATTGTGGTAAGGTTCCTTTGTAGTTCGGATTGGTGCGGTTGTTGTTGTTGGGGTTGGTGTTGTTGTTGTGTATGTTGTTGTTTTGCCTGAACCCTTCATGTCGCTTTGCCGGGTTTTGATCATAGTTCCTACCCCTGTTGTTGTTGTGGTTGTTGTCCCATTTCCTCTTTTCACCACTAACAGTTTCAAACTTAGCCTTCTCCGGATCGTCCAGGATGATTTGATTCAAGAGAGTATGCGCCATGCGCATTGCTTCGGGAACACTTGGTGGCTTGGATGAGGTAACATTACCCTTGATGGACTTAGGAAGTCCCGAGAAGTATTTCTCCAAACGCTTAAATTCGGGGGTGACCATGGTTGGGCACATAAGAGCCAATTCCAAAAACCTACGGTTGTAGCTGTTAAGGTCGTTCCCTACGGTTTTCAATTGCATAAATTCGATTTCCATCTTTTGAATCTCGGTTCTCGGACAGTATTCCTCGATCATAGCACATTTAAATTCTTCCCAAGGCGTAGCATACACCTCATCAATTCCTTTCGCTTGGGCCATGGTATTCCACCATGTGAGCGCGCCATCAGACAGCGTGCAAGATGCAAATTTCGTTTTGTTAGCCTCCGAACAATTGCTAACCCTGAACACCGATTCCAACTTTTCGAACCATCTGGTGAGACCGACGGGTCCCTCAGTGCCACTGAAGTAGTGTGGCTTGCAGTTTTGGAATTCCTTGTAAGTACACCCATCTCGGACGACAGGTGGATTGACAGGCGGTGGTGGTGGAACTTGGGGTTGTCTTTCAGCTAGTGCAGCAGCGACTCGCTCGTTAATCATTTCCTCAATTTGTGCCGCGGTGGGGATAGATCTCCCGTTGACCATGATGTTCTATACAAACATTTTGACTCAAGTCAAAATCCATTATGCAAATAATAATAATATAGTATATAACAACCAACATGAAAACAGCACAACACATGTTGAATAAGTAATGCAAGCATATATAAGTACCACAAAACCATGATATGATAACGTAAATAGAACTCTTGCGCACAAAGAAACAACACAAATTCCATTCATTAATTATAATAAGTTCATACATTACAATAAGTTCGTACATTACATAAGTGAAATATGAAATTACAAAAAGAGATTACAATACAGAATCTAGTACAAGGTCCTACGGCGATGGTGGGTACAAGATGTCCAAAACATGAGTCAACTGCTCCTCGAGCTCAGTAACTCGAGTCTGGAGAATCTCAATCTCCCGCCTCATTTCCTCATTAGAGGAAGATGGTGGGGCAGGTGGTGCTGGCGGTGCAGGTGGAGCCGGTGGTGCTGAAGTGGATGGTCCAGCTCTGGGTGGAGACGGTAATATCAGTGGGTCGGCGGGGTACGGCACCAGCCGTTTACGAGCAGTGATCCTACGACGCCGACCATAAGCGTCAGTGACAGTACGACCAGGAATTATGCCAGCGAAGCGATACCGCTTCTTCGGCGGGGTAGAAGGTGCCTGAATCGGTCGGTCAGCGGGATCCTCCTCATCACTGGAGTCGTCAGATGAGGTGTCGTCTGAAGAAGCATCGGTGGAAGAACCGTCGTCTGAATCATGCGGTGGTGGCGCGGGTGGCTCAACATATCCGAAAGCGGCCAACATCTGTCGGTGTCGGCCTGGCGTAATCACGGCTAAGCGGCCGTCGGCAGTGCGTCGGCAAGGTGTGCGCCAGTGATTACGGAAGGGTCCTTCCCCGAACTTCGCGGGGATCTCCATGCCACCAATGCGAGCCAGTTGTCTCAGGGGTCTGGAAGAAGACGCCAGGATAGGCACACTAGAGCTAGCTCCAGAACTAGAGGCGCCGGGGTCGCCAGTGGGTGTCGGGGCCGGAATGTCAGCAGCAGCAGCAGCAGCAACAGGTGCAGCAGTGGGAGGAACAACGGGGCCTGAGCCGCTCGGGATGTCAGTAGGTGGAACGTCCGACATCTGAACAAGGAAAAATAAATTTTCCATGTCAGTATGTCATAAAGCAAGCAAATAATAGGCCAACAGTTTAAATCATGTATAACAATAAGTAGCATGGCAATATCAGTAATTGTACGAAACTAGCATGCAATCGAAAGCAAGTAATAGCATGCAGTAGTGAAATCACGTAGTATCATACGGCATATAGCAGTAACAGTAAGCAGCAGCATGCAGTAAGTTCAGCGGAAACAAGTAAACTAACAAGTTGTAGATTAGCCCTATTAGTGAATCCTACTCGGGTCGGTCTTAGACTCACTAATGCATCCTAATTCCCTACAACCAATGCTCTGATACCAAATGTGACGCCCCGTACTAAATCAGCATGTACGGACCATCAACAACAGGATCATTACAAGGTTAAGTACTATATGCGTTTTCAAAACAGAGTTTACATTCATAAATGAAAGTGACATCATAACATACGTCAATTGTTTTACAAATCAAAAGTATGCTTCGCTAAGTAGAAGCATTAAATAAGTGTACGTGACCATAATGGTCGTTACATAACATAAGTTCATAAGTAAAAAGTTTGAATGCAACATAAGTAGTCATGCGATAACAACTCTAGGCAGCGGGTTCTACAGCACGACTAGTAAGAAAGCGGAAGCGACTTCAAGCACCTGAGAAAATACATGCTTAAAAAGGTCAACACAAAGGTTGGTGAGCTATAGTTTAAGTATAACAGTAATGTAAGTAGGCCACGAGATTTCAGTGCTACAACGAGCGTTTCAAAAGTATGTAAAGGTATATGCTTAACCGTGGGCACCCGGTAACTAACTTAACGTTTAATGTACCCCCTTAAAGTGCACTTGGCAAGTGCGTATAACCTCGAAGTATTAAACACTCGTTAAATGCTAGCGCTACTAGCCCGAGTGGGGATGTCAAACCCTATGGATCCATATCTAAGATTCGCGTTCACGGTTCAAAAACCAATGATTAAACGTTACCGAGCTAAAGGGAATGTTTATGCCGTTGTATAACCCACACATATATAAGTTGAAGTACTCGTGCCTAGTATGTAAAACATAAAATCCGCATGTATTCTCAGTTCCCAAAATAAGTTAAAGTAAAAAGGGAATGCTATAACTCACAATGATTAGTAGTAACGGTAAGGTAGTAGTCGGAAAGTGGTGTGCAAGTAACGGTCCAAACGTCCTCAACCTAAGTCAAATAGCACTAAGTCAATAAGTCGTCTCAAAAGGTTTACAAGTACGTAATTAAGGTCATAAGGGTCATCATCAATCATCATTAAACAAAAGGTAACAAGTAAGACTCGTTTATGAAAGTCGTTTAAAACAAAGGCTGACTTCGGTCAGTCACCACGGCCTCTACCCTTACTGAATTAAGGTGAGACCAGTGGTCATGGCTCCGTCTATGAGTCCCTTAAGTGTGGTAAAATTTACAGAAGCAAACTCGTCTTGGTTTGACCGTGGCGACGGTCTAAGTGCGAGTAGGTCAGAAATTTCTGCACAACGTTAAAGGACATGGTAACGATCGGAGGGCCATAAATCCTAAACCGTAACTCGGATTAAGACGAGTCCTATATGAAAAGTTATCTACTCGAAAAGTTCTATCTAAAAATCAAGGTTAGAACAGCCCAGGTCTACTGGTCTGTTCCAGAAGCATCAGGTCAGTAGGTTTTGGACAGAACAGTGGGTTTTGGAGAGTTCCGGTTGTCTCGGTGCTTGATGTTCATCACGGTTCTCATCCTTGATGCGTATAGCTTCAAGTGTACAACTCGTTGATGTGTTAACATCATTTTGACCAAGGTTTGTCCATCATAACTCAAGTGCAAGTGTTGTAAGTGTTTGATGAACCAAGGTTACATGTAAGTTTATGAACAAGTTCATGAATACTAAGAAAGATCACAACCAAGTGTTGGATCCATGATACTTGCACCAAAGTGTAAGCTCTTGTTGGTTTCATGTCCTTGTTCAAATGTGTAGTAAGCAACTAATAATAAGAAATAAAGAAAATGAATGATAAGCCTAAACCAACCATGAAGGTGGTATTCTAGTAACATACAACAAACAAGAACACAAGTAACAATTATAAAGATTATAAACTTTAAATGTTTGAAATAAATAAAGTAGAAAGCTAACTAAACAAGAAGATGATTCATAGTTGCTCTTACTTTTAAAGATTCAACCCAAGTTGATCTTTAAGTGAAGTAACTTCAAGTTACTTCAAGAACTACAAGTAAAGAGTTTATACAACTATGAATTTTAATTCTTTGAAACAAAATATGTAGAACATAACTAGAGAGATTATGTTCTTGATGTTCTTGTTAAATACAAGATATAAATGAAGAATCAAAACTAGAAAGTTTGATCTTGTAACTTGGTAAAGAAAGACAAGTAAGTAAGTAAATAATAACTAGTAATCAAGACAAGTAATTAATCTTTAACAAGAACAAGTAATAACAACAAAGATTGATGATGATTATGTTCATGTAGAAATCAGTTTTTACCAACAAAGAAAAGAAGAAAAGAAGTTGTTACTTACAAGAAAGAAAGAAGAACTTGAGAGAAAGATAAGAGAAAAGATGAAGCAAGTAAAGTGAGTGTGTTTGAGAAATGAGTGAGCAAGTAATATGTGAATGAAAAATGAAACTAAAATGCCCATTCTATGGCCTAAGGGCCACGACTTTCTGCAGCAAAAAGGAGGGAAGAAGAAGTCTTATGGTTACTTGTATGTAAAGCTTGAAAAAGTTGGGTAAAAGGGTGGTGTTCATGGGGATAATGAGCAAACTAGATTCCTTTAAGTATTAACTAACTAGTTCATGATCTAATTGATACTTACACTTAAAAGAGTGGGCTAAATGTCCACTAATAATTGTAGGGTGGGCTTGTAAGTCTTATTCATGAGTCCATTAAACTAATTAAAGCCCAAGTTGCAAGTAATCCAAATAAGTCCAACTTAAGCCCAAGTAATTAACTAACCATTTTAGTTAATTAAAATGATTAATAAAATTAATCATGAATGTAAATAATACCTTAAAATATTATTCGTGCAAGTTCCGGGTGTCACAAAGACGTTTCGGGCATTTAAAGTTCAAGTACGGGCAATTAAAGTAACATGTAAATGTAATAACATACATTCGTTTAATCAAGCGTATTAATAATAATAATTATTAATAAATAACGTAGGAAAAACCAGGGTCGTTACACAATGGGACTTGTTCTAGAGGTAGACATCTATCACATAATATCAAACATGTTAAGAGATTAATATATCACATAATATTCATATGTTAAAAATATATAGTTTCCAACAAAAATGTTAAGCAATCATTTTTAAAGAAAACACGGTCGAAGTCCAGACTCACTAATGCATCCTAACAAACTCGATAAGACACACTAATGCAAATTTTCTGGTTCTCTAAGACCAACGCTCGGATACCAACTGAAATGTCCCGTTCTTATTGATTAAAAACGTTCCATATTAATTGATTTCGTTGCGAGGTTTTGACCTCTATATGAGACGTTTTTCAAAGACTGCATTCATTTTAAAACAAACCATAACCTTTATTTCATCAATAAAGGTTTAAAAAGCTTTACGTAGATTATCAAATAATGATAATCTAAAATATCCTGTTTACACACGACCGTTACATAATGGTTTACAATACAAATATGTTACAACAAAATAAGTTTCTTGAATGCAGTTTTTACACAATATCATACAAGCATGGACTCCAAATCTCGTTCGTATTTAAGTATGCGACAGCGGAAGCTCTTAATAATCACCTGAGAATAAACATGCTTAAAACGTCAACAAAAATGTTGGTGAGTTATAGGTTTAACCTATATATATCAAATCATAATAATAGACCACAAGATTTCATATTTCAATACACATCCCATACATAGAGATAAAAATCATTCATATGGTAAACACCTGGTAACCGACATTAACAAGATGCATATATAAGAATATCCCCATCATTCCGGGACACCCTTCGGATATGATATAAATTTCGAAGTACTAAAGCATCCGGTACTTTGGATGGGGTTTGTTAAGCCCAATAGATCTATCTTTAGGATTCGCGTCAATTAGGGTGTCTGTTCCCTAATTCTTAGATTACCAGACTTAATAAAAAGGGGCATATTCGATTTCGATAATTCAACCATAGAATGTAGTTTCACGTACTTGTGTCTATTTTGTAAATCATTTATAAAACCTGCATGTATTCTCATCCCAAAAATATTAGATTTTTAAAAGTGGGACTATAACTCACTTTCACAGATTTTTACTTCGTCGGGAAGTAAGACTTGGCCACTGGTTGATTCACGAACCTATAACAATATATACATATATATCAAAGTATGTTCAAAATATATTTACAACACTTTTAATATATTTTGATGTTTTAAGTTTATTAAGTCAGCTGTCCTCGTTAGTAACCTACAACTAGTTGTCCACAGTTAGATGTACAGAAATAAATCGATAAATATTATCTTGAATCAATCCACGACCCAGTGTATACGTATCTCAGTATTGATCACAACTCAAACTATATATATTTTGGAATCAACCTCAACCCTGTATAGCTAACTCCAACATTCACATATAGAGTGTCTATGGTTGTTCCGAAATATATATAGATGTGTCGACATGATAGGTCGAAACATTGTATACGTGTCTATGGTATCTCAAGATTACATAATATACAATACAAGTTGATTAAGTTATGGTTGGAATAGATTTGTTACCAATTTTCACGTAGCTAAAATGAGAAAAATTATCCAATCTTGTTTTACCCATAACTTCTTCATTTTAAATCCGTTTTGAGTGAATCAAATTGCTATGGTTTCATATTGAAATCTATTTTATGAATCTAAACAGAAAAAGTATAGGTTTATAGTCGGAAAAATAAGTTACAAGTCATTTTTGTAAAGGTAGTCATTTCAGTCGAAAGAACGACGTCTAGATGACCATTTTAGAAAACATACTTCCACTTTGAGTTTAACCATAATTTTTGGATATAGTTTCATGTTCATAATAAAAATCATTTTCTCAGAATAACAACTTTTAAATCAAAGTTTATCATAGTTTTTAATTAACTAACCCAAAACAGCCCGCGGTGTTACTACGACGGCGTAAATTCGTTTTTACGGTGTTTTTCGTGTTTCCAGGTTTTAAATCATTAAGTTAGCATATAATATAGATATAGAACATGTGTTTAGTTGATTTTAAAAGTCAAGTTAGAAGGATTAACTTTTGTTTGCGAACAAGTTTAGAATTAACTAAACTATGTTCTAGTGATTACAAGTTTAAACCTTCGAATAAGATAGCTTTATATGTATGAATCGAATGATGTTATGAACATCATTACTACCTTAAGTTCCTTGGATAAACCTACTGGAAAAGAGAAAAATGGATCTAGCTTCAATGGATCCTTGGATGGCTCGAAGTTCTTGAAGCAGAATCATGACACGAAAACAAGTTCAAGTAAGATCATCACTTGAAATAAGATTGTTATAGTTATAGAAATTGAACCAAAGTTTGAATATGATTATTACCTTGTATTAGAATGATAACCTACTGTAAGAAACAAAGATTTCTTGAGGTTGGATGATCACCTTACAAGATTGGAAGTGAGCTAGCAAACTTGAAAGTATTCTTGATTTTATGAAACTAGAACTTTTGGAATTTATGAAGAACACTTAGAACTTGAAGATAGAACTTGAGAGAGATCAATTAGATGAAGAAAATTGAAGAATGAAAGTGTTTGTAGGTGTTTTTGGTCGTTGGTGTATGGATTAGATATAAAGGATATGTAATTTTGTTTTCATGTAAATAAGTCATGAATGATTACTCATATTTTTGTAATTTTATGAGATATTTCATGCTAGTTGCCAAATGATGGTTCCCAAATGTGTTTGGTGACTCACATGGGCTGCTAAGAGCTGATCATTGGAGTGTATATACCAATAGTACATACATCTAAAAGCTGTGTATTGTACGAGTACGAATACGGGTGCATACGAGTAGAATTGTTGATGAAACTGAACGAGGATGTAATTGTAAGCATTTTTGTTAAGTAGAAGTATTTTGATAAGTGTCTTGAAGTCTTTCAAAAGTGTATGAATACATATTAAAACACTACATGTATATACATTTTAACTGAGTCGTTAAGTCATCGTTAGTCATTACATGTAAGTGTTGTTTTGAAACCTTTAGGTTAACGATCTTGTTAAATGTTGTTAACCCAATGTTTATAATATCAAATGAGATTTTAAATTATTATATTATCATGATAGTATGATTTATGAATATCTCTTAATATGATATATATACATTAAATGTCGTTACAACGATAATCGTTACATATATGTCTCGTTTCAAAATCATTAAGTTAGTAGTCTTGTTTTTACATATGTAGTTCATTGTTAATATACTTAATGATATGTTTACTTATCATAATATCATGTTAACTATATATATATCTATATATATGCCATCATATAGTTTTTACAAGTTTTAACGTTCGTGAATCACCGGTCAACTTGGGTGGTCAATTGTCTATATGAAACCTATTTCAATTAATCAAGTCTTAACAAGTTTGATTGCTTAACATGTTGGAAACATTTAATCATGTAAATATCAATCTCATTTAATATATATAAACATGGAAAAGTTTGGGTCACTACAAACGCTGAGTCGTCACATCTTTTGAACTTGCCTCATGCCAATATTGTGAACGTATGTTTTGAAAACAGCGATTGACAGTGCTTTGGTATAAAGATCAGCAGAGTTGTTGATTGAACGTATCTCATTTTAATCTGGTTGTCTTTTACGAGATCTTGAGTATATGAGAAGAATCTGAGGTTTTCATCTGAAACTGTATCATCTAAATATTTTATGTACAAGTTTGACCCTTGTGATTTGTCTACAGTCTCCTTCATGGTTTGCTCAAACTGTTGTTTCAATTCCTATTCCCTTTCAGTCTTTTTCTAAGCCTTACCAATATACCATTCTTTTCCATCAAACTTATGACCGTTAAGACCATTTATAGCTTTAGCGCCTCGTCAGCATTTATGTTTTGTTCTGTCATTTTTGATACTCTTCTTTCATTTGTACTATGTAAGCTGTATTATCTTCATGGATAGTTGTTGGGCTTTTATAGCGTTCTAGTCCACAAGAATCAATAATGATTTGTATCATTGATCTTAACTAAAATCATTCCCGAGTAGCTTCATGTAATGCAATCACTTCGGCATGATTTGATGATGTTGCAACAAGTGTTTGTTTTGAGAACGTCATGATATTGCGGTGCCTTCATTTAGGAATACATATCCAGTTTGAGATTTAGCTTTATGTAGATCAGATAAATAATCTGCATCTGTATAACCAAACAAATCTTGTTTCGAGTTGTTAGAATAAAATAATTATAAATCAGTAGTTCCCCGAAGGTATCAAACTATTTGTTTGATCCCATTCCAATGTCTTTTGGTAGGGGCTGAGCTGAACCTTGTCAACAAATTAACTGCAAAAGAAATGTCAGATCTTGTATAATTTGTAAGATACATAAGAGCCTCAATTGCACTAAAATATGGAACTTCTAAACCAAGAAGATCTTCATGATCTTCTAGAGGATGAAATGGATTAGTATCAATATTAAGATCTAACAACCATATGAGTATTTAATGGTTTTTGTCTTGTCCATATTAAAATATTTTAAAATCTTTTCGGTATAAGTTGTTTGATGTATAAGTAAGTCATTAGTTATATGCTCAATATGTAAATCAACGTAATACTTGATTTTTTTTATTTTAAAATCTTTCTTTAGAAGTTGAATGGCTTCATATATTTCTTTATTTAAGATAATTGATATAAACAGCTATGATCACATATCCGAACATTGTTTTTATAAAACACACGTGCAAATAAGTTTATATGTATACCCTTTTCTTATCAAGTAGTAATTTAATCGATTATACCACATACGTCCCGATTGTATAAACCCATTTAGAAATCTTTGTGATTTAATGGAATATATTCCCTTGGGTTTTGCATTAGATGCTTATGATACCTTAACCCTTCAGGTATATTCATATATATATATCACTATTAAGTGATCCATACAGATAAGTAGTAACAACATCCATGAGATGCATTTAAATAACTACCAGGTTGATTAAGTATCTAATAAGTAATTATATTCATTATAGGAGGATAAGTTTTTCTCCTAATTCATTTCTGGTCTTTGTGAGAAATCTTGAGTTACAAGTCTAGTTTTGCCTTGTAACTTCATTTGCACATTTCTTTTCGGATAAAAATTCATTTGTATCTCATTGTTTCACATCTTTAAAAGTGATAACGATTGATCCAAAAACTTTTCTTTTATTGAGCGATTCTAATTCAGCTCGTATTGCTCCTTTCCGTTGAGTTCAATCACGTCTATTTTGATATTCAATGACAGATTTTGGTTCCAAATCATCATCTTTATTCATGATGTCATTGTAACATTATATGAAAATATCTCATCAAGATTTTTCATTTCATTTCAGTTTCATAATATTGCATAATTTATTGCAATTTATGTATTTACATTTATCAATATCCTCTGCAGAAGGAGTATTGATTTGTGGTTCTTGTTGAACACTTTCTTTTACCTCATTATCAGCTGATTTTCTTTTTCGAGGATTTTTATCTTTGGAACCAATTGGTCTCCCACGTTTCTGCCGTAGCAAAGACTCATGAGTGACATTATTGCCAGCTTTTGTAATTTCAATTCTAGCTGAAGCATTTACTGCTGGTATATATGATTTAGTCACTTATTTTTTGTATCTTTAAATGCATAAAGTAATTAATTTGCAAGTTCTTGCATATGCATTATATTTGAACTTTCTTTTCGCATTCTTTTGTGCGATGATCAATATTCCTTAATTGATGTTTACACCATGAAACATCATTTTATTTATATTTCATTTCTCCCCCTAATATAGGGAACAATGTTTCATTAAAGTGATAATCGACAAAACTTGCTGTAAAAACATCACCCGTCATGGGTTCAATATATCTTATGATTAAAGATGTTTCATATCTAACATATATTTCAATCCTTCTTTGAGGAACCATTTGTTGTGGTTGTTCAATTAAAAATACACTGCACAACCAAATGTTCTAAGATGGAAAATATTTGGTCTCCACCAAAATTAAGTTGGTAATGGAGAATATTTATAACTTGCACTTGATTTAATGTGAATTAATGTCACATCATGTAAATTTACATGTCCCCATATAAATATTGAGAGTTTTGTACTCATTTCTAATTGTCTAGTTATTAGCTGTAAGCGTTTATCTATTGATTCAGCTAAACCAATTTTGTGTATGCACATGAGCAACTGGATGTTCAACAACAATCCTTGTAGACATATAATAATCATTAAAAGCTTGAGATGTTAACTCACCAGCATTATCAAGTCTCATCCTTTTAATGGTGTAATCAGAATAATGTGTTCTTAATTTAATAATTTGTGCAAGAAACTTTGCAAATGCCATATTATGGCATGATAACACACAAACATGAGACCATGCGTTAGATGCGTCTATTAGAAAAATGGTCCACATGATGGATGAATTGGTCCATATATATACCCTTGAATTCTTTCAAGAAACATTGGTGATTATTTCTCAATGTGCTTTTCATTAATCGCCATATGTGATTTTCATTAATCACCATATGTGTTTTTCGTTAATCACTATATGTGCTTTTCATTAATCACTATATGTGCTTTTCATTAATCACCATATGTGATTTTCATTAATCACCATATGTGCTTTTCATCATATATCATTTTCACCATATGCGCTTTTAATCATATGTGCTGCGCTTTTCGTCATATGCACTTTTCATTATATGCGCTTTTAATTATATGTGATGCGCTTTTCATCATATACGCTTTTTATCATATGCGCTTTTAATCATATGCGCTGCGCTTTTCATCATATGCGCTTTTTATCATATGCGCTTTTAATCCTATGCGCTTTTCGGTGCTACATAGATATTTCTCATTTTCGATTATCATTGACTGATAATCATATCCATTATGATATATATCAGAGAAACTTAACAAATTTCTCTTTGATTTGGGAGAAAACAAGACATTGTTTACCAAAAAATTCGTACCATTTGATAATATGAAATTTTGCCTTTTTCGTTTCTTATATCAAGTTTGCAAGAGCTGATATAGTATTTATAATTCCTTCATTTGATTTAAATCAATGAAATATTTCTTAGATTTGATCATAGTGTGTATGTTACTACTATCTGCAATACATAGGTCTTTACCATTTAATTGATGTTGTATTTCTGCAGGATTCATACTAAAACTTCAAATAAGATAAGCAAATAATGAGTTATATTTCAGCAAGATAATCAAATTATATTACTTGCAAACAAGTTATAATCTGAAGTACATAAAAGATAACACTTAATAAAACATATGCGTTATGGTCTAAAACCATTTATTTACGAGTGATACATAAAAAAAACTAGGCATCTTAGAAAATTCAAACCATTCAAGTCTCAAGGTAGCTCAGGGTTAATTTAATCAAGATTTGTCAACAGATTCACTCTCGTTTTCTTTTCTTTTGGGACTTATTTGTAGAGCTAAACAAGATGTTCATGTATTCAAGAAATACTAGACTGATGATCCACGTTACCAGATCATTAATAAGAATCTCCGGAATTCTTATAAGAGCGTCTACTAATATCTTTAATTTTATTCTTTCATGGATCACCGTTATTATTATTTTTATTTATTTTTTTTTTGATAATTAATATCGTATCTATCTTTGAGTATTTTCCATAATACACTTGGATTTTCGATCATATAATATGTAGATTCTAAGGACTCGTCAATATGTTTGCTAAGAAAAATACTTACTATTGCTTTCTCTTGTTCGGAATAATTGTTATTTTCATTCAGGGTTTCTAAAATACCGTTTGATTCGAGATGTTTTTCTACATTCATAACCCATGTTAAGTAGTTGTTCCCACTTGTTCTAAATGAGTAAATTTAAGCCTTTTCAAATTCGACATTTTCTATTATCAAAAAGATGAATAACATAAATCATAATCATAATCAACTTCTATTCATAGACAAATAATAAAATGAAATTAGAATCATTTTAAATTCATAAGTAGCAAACAACAGAATAATGGTATGATTACAAATAATAAAACCACAAGGACAGGATAAAATATAGGTTCACCCGGTGATATATTAGCAACAATGATGATAGTTAATATGACCAATACAATAGGAAAAATCATCCTTGTGTGAATCATTTTTACAAAAACTTTTTGAGAGTAGTAATCTGAAAAATGAAGATTGATTTGTGAAAATGTGAAAACGGAGATGTTTATTTTATATTTGAAAAATATAGTTGTTGTAGCGTCGTCAGTTGACGTTAACAACCGTTATGTATATATGACCGTTGTAACGTCGTTAGTTGACGTTAACGAATAAAGTCACTATATCAAAACGCGTATGAGTAATATAAAGGACAAGATTTTTTCTTCTTCTTATTTTAACTTTTAAGATTTACTTTTAATAAAAATACAAACTACTTTTCTTATTTTAACTTTTAAGATTTACTTTTAATAAAAATACAAACTACTTTTCTTATTTTAACTTTTAAGATTTACTTTTAATAAAAATACAAACTACTTTTTCTTATTTTAACTTTTAAGATTTACTTTTAATAAAAATACAAACTACTTTTTCTTATTTTAACTTTTAAGATTTACTTTTAATAAAAATACAAACTACTTTTTCTTATTTTAACTTTTAAGAATAAACATTAATATGCATGAAATAAATAATGATTAATTGCATAAGTAATCATAAATGTTAGATAACATATAAAGACCCCATTGTATTCGTATTGATCGGAATTAATCTCGACCCATGGTACCGTATTGTCAAATGACGTGTTACGTACATAAAGTACCGTGTTGTCAAATGACGTGTTGCGTACAATCATGAGGTCTTATTAACATAAATATAAATGTTAGTGAAGTTAATAAGAGTTAGATTACAAAAAATATAATTCAGACGGTATAACCGACCATATATAACTTAAATAACATAAATATAAATGTTAGTGAAGTTAATGAAAGTTAGATTACAGAAATATAATTCAGGCGGTATAACCGACCATGTATAACTTAAATAACATAAATATAAATGTTAGTGAAGTCAATAAAAGTTAGATTACAGAAATATAATTCAGGCGGTATAACTGACCATATATAACTTAAATAACATAAATATAAATGTTAGTGAAGTTAATAAAAGTTAGATAATTTCTTACCTTGATTAGTGACGTGTGCTTGCTTATATAAACCTTGATTATACGGAGCACTTCGTGCTGATAACGTGTTATATTTCAGTAGGCTTATAACTACCTTTAGTGGCCTGGTTCAATATATTCAAATTGAAAGAACCAATAAAAGAGAGATGTGTTGTAGAAGATATAAGAGAGAAAGAGGTTGAAGAGAGGTGTGATGTATTTAATGTATATGTGTGTTTTTGTAACTTACATTATGCACATATATAGTACAAATTTTACTATCCATATTTGACTAATTACCATCCATATTTAACTACTAAATTTACAACAATATTGTAATTATTATGATATATAAATATAAATGATCTTAAATACGCACTACTAGCTAGCTTAAATTAGTTCGGATCCCGGCGTTTGGGTGACACTTTTCCTAAGGTGGTTGCTTTTAACATAGCAATCATATTCCGCGAAGACATTTTAGTCTTAACGAGACAACCTCACTGTCAATATCCCGGGCTATGCTTTACTCACTCCGACGGTCACATTTATCATTCGGCATCGAAGAATGGAACTCTAGCATCATTTTTCTAAAACCTTCGACACGGTTGGGTTTTCACATAAATACAATCATAGTGATTGCCTTAAAAGTGTCTCATATTCTAGCAAGCTTCACAAGCGCCTCATATAGTCATCGATATCTCTATGAAGTTAATAAAATAATTGATCAACTATAAACATTAAACCATTGCGCTTGAATAGTTATATGCTTGATAGTTCGTGTTCTCAAAATGTACAAATTTAGATATTTTACAGCGTAATTATATTGAAAAAGGCGGGATTCCTTTTTAAGAAAGCGACGACTATGTAAATCTAAACAATATAATTTATTTCTTTGAATTTTTTGAATAAAACACACACAAAATACAAACACGTCTACCTCCTGTAGCACAAATCAGCGAGTTGCAGATGACAAAACAGACTAGTTGGAAGGATTATTTTCTTTACTGTTTTCAATCGTCATTTTAACATATCCACAAATTAAATTTTTAGGTTCAATTCATCTTTAAATCTACATTCATACATACATGTTAGATATAAGAAATATTTATTCTTTTATAATTAGAATTATTCTAACGATGGTCTTTAGAACTGCTGTTAACACATTATAAAGTATTGTATAAAACAATTAATTATCATTTTCAATGTGGATGATTTTTTCATATGTACAACACTTTTAAATATTTTTGCACAATTCACAACCTGGAGACTCCATATATGCTCTCGTGTAAATAGTTCCTAACTAGTAAATGGGGTGCGCGTTGTCGCACATCGTGTAGACTTTTTTTGGCAATGTTATGGAGTCTTCAATAGTTGTTTGCCGTTGTTGACGAAAGTTTAGGGGAAAAAATTGTAGGGAAAAAGAAGGGGGAAAATAACAAAAAAAGAAATAAACGTAAGGTTTTTTTTTTTGAGGAAAATTAGTTTAAAAAAAATCGAACCAATGTTTTTTTGCAATCCTTTAGTAAAATTTGTAGGGGAGCATGAGAGGGAGAATTTAAAACAAAACAAAAAACACTGTGGCTCAGTACTCGCACTATATATATAAACTCGATAAAATTTAAAATGGGTCTCTATCAATGAATAGTAACTGAATAATAACCCACTATCACAATTAGCAAATATGGATAATGGATAATGGATAATAAAAGCTAGGAAACTTGTTTAATTAAAAAATACGTATGTCCCTAAATAAGACAAAGTAGTAGAGTGTCACATATGTCCGAAATTGTGTAATTCAGTCTTTGGAATGGCTTTGATTCATGAATGCCTATAGCAAAGTGATGTGGTACATAAATGTGTATTGTATTTATTTGGGTATATTCGAGGTATTGTTGGCCTAAAATTCATGTCCTCAATCATTTTTACAATAGGGCTCGACCGCTAATGATGCCGGGACCAATGGATCAGAATGGGGCTCAAATGAAATTGGTCCCTCATTATCAAGGTATTTTGACACGCGGAGCTGAGGTTTTCAATAGACTCCCAAAGAGAGTAAAAAAAAATTGATATATCTAATAAAAAAATGTAAATTATAAATATAAAGGGTTAAAACTAATTGATCAAAAACTTTTATTTTTTTCGATATAATCTATATATCAAAATATTAATAATGTAGGCTATTAACATAATGTTTATCAGTTTATGTGTCATTATCAACATATATAAAGTTTTAATCTGATAAATTTTTGTCAAACTTACATGGCGATAACTTGACGCATAAATGACATCTTGGTCGGAAAATCCATGTCCATGTGTACTGCATGTATTTATGATTTTCAATGTTGGTATAATAATATGGATAATGGATAATGAACTATAATCCGATCATTTCATCCTACTAGTTATTCTACTATTCTAGTAATTATAATAATGAAATATAGAAAAAATAAGAATTATAGTTTGGAGAAAGTACTTTAGGATGACAAAAGTCATAATTCTAGAATAGCAATATGATTATTAGCTTGAATTGATTAGAGAAAAATCATTTTTTTAAAAAAGTTTCTTTACACGACAGTGTGTTTATTGAATATATCATTTTTGATGAACTTAATTAACAACTTCGAAAAGGGCAATGTACATTATGTCATTGAATTATACAATACAATACAATATAGGTAGTTGTAAAAGACAATTATTCGATGTAGTATTAAATTTAATTTATCCGTTAAGATAGAAACATCACCGCACTTTGACATATGACTATAAATAGTACAACCAAAATTCTATATGTATGTTTAAATTAGCAGTAACTTGTGATTTATCTGGCATCGGGTGATGCTTGAGTTTCCGATGTTCGAAGTTTATTTGTTATGGGGAGCCATTAACCACTTGTGTAGAATAATACGTAGATTGAATCTTGTTGGTATTGGTTTTCATTTCGCTAAAATAGTACGTACGATAAGAACAATTCTATTTTTTAATGGCAGAAGTTTATTCAAAAACTCTCTACTAAAATCTAGAAGAGCAATTAGAAAAATTATACAAGTATAGAATTCCAACAAGAAACATTATGACTTCTATTACGAAGTCATCAAAAAGAAACTAGACTAATAAAATCAAATAAAACATTATCGAATAACGAATTAACGACTGAAACTCTCGTCTTAAAAGACAACATCAACAACAACAAAACTCAATCCTACAAAAGTAGGGTATAAATGTTGTAAGATGTAGAGAATCATTCCCCTATCATAGAATAAAGAGAAATCATTTTTCTACGTAGAGTGAAACACCCAAGAGTAGAGAAACTCCTCTCTCTCAATGTTCTATAGATAGAGATTGCTTCCGAATGGACCCCCGAACAATAAGTAGGTTAAAAAAAGAAAAAAAAGTCTGAGACGCCATGAAAATGGTAGAATCAAATTTCCATGGGTTTTATATCTGCATGAGTTCAATTTAGGCTCTAAGTAACAGATAAATAGCCAATAAATCGACGCTCCTTGTTGACTCGATTAATAGAGCCAAATCGCGTCTTAAAAGACTCAGCTTCCATTTGCCGCCTTGCCAGCCTCAAACTTTGATCTCCAAAAACAATACTGTTATGATGAGACTAAATACACCAACTAACCGGAGACAAATATATGCTGCAAGGATCGCGAAAATTCGAGTTTTCTAATGATGAAAAGCAACGAACTTATTGAACCAATCTGTCCACTCATGGCACGAAGAGAAACTCGTTAGACACATCCTACATCATAAATCCAATACCATGTTACAGGAGACAAATATATGCTCTGCAGATTCAACCCGTAGTTACAAACCGGGCACAAGAATAAGAACAATTCTACACCATTAGTTTCTTCGTCCTAGTCAAACTATCTATTTTGATGATACCACAAGTCATATAATTTTTTAATTAATAATTTTACAATTAAAATCTGCTTCATCCACAAAAAATTATTTTAATTTGTTAAAAAAGAAAATAACTTTGTTAAAATAGAAAATAAATTGTTATATATACAGATGGCCACGGATAAAAAATATACGTGTTAGAATAATTATAATTACACTATAGTTTTGTTTACAGGTTACATTATTTTTACCTTTAACTTATTATTTTGTTTTACATGTATATATTAAGAATATATAACAATAATAATAATAACTTTATAGATTATTTATATATAAAATTAATAATCAATTTCAGACAAACTTACATACAAACAAATAATTATTAGACAGGTAGGGATGAACAAAATTACCGAAATACCGAAACCGAATCAGTACCGTACCGGTACCGGTACCGGTACCGAAAACGGTACCGATCGGTATTCGGTATCGGTTTCGGTTCCTTGAATTTGGCATTTTCGGTTTAGGTACGGTAAGGTACCGATTTTTTTTTTCGGGAAACCGGTATTGGTACCGAATTTATTGATTTGTAGGTAATAGCTTATATGGGTACCAAATTTATTGATTTGTACCCAGTATGTACAATACCGAATAGTGAAAACTACATCTTATTATCGTTTTAACATATATTTGATAATACTAAAGTACCGAATAGTGAAAAACATATAAAAAAATACAGAATACCGAATACCGAATAGCATATAATACGGATAATGAAAGTTATATAAAAAAATCAATTTTTCGGTACCATAAGGTACAATACCGAAAATACCGGTACCGATACCAGGTACGATTTCGGTATTCGGTAAAGTATTTGGTTCTCGATTTTTCTTATGTTCGGTATCGGTACGATACGGTACCGAAATGCAGATGTGTTTCCAAACATGCGAACATTTAAATATAATTCAGAATTGAACATGTAATTTGTGGTTGTGAACATTTGTTTACCAATGATACGAGCATTAGATAACACTTATATGTAACTTGTTGAGTATAAATGCATATTGTGACGACCCGAAAATTTTCGACCAAATTTAAACTTAATCTTTATATGATTTCGACAAGATAAGCAAAGTCTGTAATATTGATTCTCAAAATTTTTGAACTAATGTTATATATTCAGTTAACCTTTGACTATTGACCGACGATTCACGAACATCTATTTGTATATATATATATATATATATATATATATATATATATATATATATATATATATATATATATATATATATATATATATATATATATATATATATATATATAGGGGCAGGTTCAAACGAGAATCACAAAAATGGTGAGAACTGCGAGAACTTTTTGATTTCATAGTTTTTATGCATTTAAATGCAACATATTACATGTAAATGTTAATTAATGCTCATATTATCAACAAACATATGTTCATTACCACAAATTACATGTTAAATTGTTAAATATTTGAAACTGTTCACATGTTCAGAAACAAATATGCACATGTGAACGAGAAACTATATATTTGATTATATATGTAAAATATAAGTTTTTTCAAACTATTTTATGTTCACTCTTACTCTCCATCAACTTTTATGTGTGATTCAATCTAGTTACATGCGAAAATATTTATAAATCCACAGTTCTCGCAGTTCTCGCCTTTTTTCTGGTTCTCGTTTGAACTTTTGACTATATATATATATATATATATATATATATATATATATATATATATATATATATATATATATATATATATATATATATATATATATATATATACAATAAGTTGGAATATTAAGTATTCATAAATAACTTGCAATGCGTATT
Source organism: Rutidosis leptorrhynchoides (assembly GCF_046630445.1). NCBI lineage: Eukaryota > Viridiplantae > Streptophyta > Magnoliopsida > Asterales > Asteraceae > Rutidosis > Rutidosis leptorrhynchoides. Next base: position 646,239,961 of record NC_092334.1, read on the forward strand.
TAAAAACTGATTTAAGTATATTAAATAAAGATATACATATATATATATATATATATATATATATATATATATATATATATATATATATATATATATATATATATATATATATATATATATATAATTTCAAGTTATTTAGTAAACGATAGTAACATTCGTTTATTGATTCGATTGATATTTAGATAAGTTAACTAAAACGTTTAAGATGAACAAGTAAAATACTATTTGTTACAGTAAAACACTATTTGTTACAGTAAAACACTATTTGCTACAGTAAAAATGACTTTGTTACAGTAAAACACTATTTACTACAGTAAAAACGACTTGCTACAGTAAAACACTATTTGCTACAGTAAACACTATTTGCTACAGTGAATAATATGTCGACAAACAAGAAAACAAAACATATTGGGTGCGTACCAGCTGGCCATGCGATCGCATGGCAAATGGGCATGAAACCCATGCGATCGCATGGGGATCAATCTCAGCAAACATCTATAAAGCTCGCACATTTCTGCTTCGACACACACACACACATAAATTACTCTGTATTATATTTATATTTATATTATTATTATTATTATTATTATTATTATTATTATTATTATTATTATTATTATTATTATTAATCTTATTATTATTATCAGTAGTATTAACATTATTATTATTATTTTTAGTATTATACATAAAATACTACGACGAAGTACTGCTCAAATGATTTCAAACCGAGTTTTCAAATGAGTCAAAGCTAAGGAAACTATGGATATAGCTATGGATGTTATGGGTAATGTTCATGGGTATTGTTCGCAAGTCAAACCTAGTGTTTATCATCTCTGTTGCGTCTACGTACTTTCCTACAATATTGAATCACAATATTGATACGTGAACATTCAAATCTTATCTTTTATACATTAATAGTGTATCCAGGTCTAGTGCTCGAGTATATATTTTTATACATGCTTGTATGCTTTAATTTTGTCATTAGATAGTTTATGATGAATCACGAATTTGATACATATGCTACTGATATAAAGTATATGATATGCATGTCGTTGGAAAACTATCGAAAAATTAATAACTTTTCATTTAGAAATCGTGTGATTTCGATGAACGGATTAAAAGATATGGTCAACTGAATTATGTTTGACGTTAATTGAAAATGTGTTTGAAACTGTAAACTAATATTTAAACAACTTGTCTATGAGATTGATAAATTGAATTTTTAGATATTACTAATCGAATAAATGAATTTCAATATAAGGCACGTCTCGTTTTGTTGAACAATTGTCAAAGTTGACCATTTTATCATGTTTTAAAGCTTTATAAACACTATAATCTGATTCTACAAGTATTGGAAAAACTATGTGAAATAATAAAATATTTTCGATTGCATGATAATTCAAATATAATATAACTCCTGAAATAAGTAATATTTTGAGTTTGATAAACTATAAATTCGTTCAATTATCAAGACATATACTATGTTAATAAACATGTATAGATTTAAAGATCATATTGGGTCAAGTTGACTTTTTGAGATGACTTTTGTTAACTTTTGCATGTCGGTCTCGAGCATTAGGATTGTGATACACTATGACCTGACCTAGCTTGTTAGACATGTATTGACCAACATATGTTCTCTAGGTTGAGATCTACAGTTATTTTGCATTCCAAGTTTCGGTCACATTTCGGTGAATGACCTTATGTGCTGCTAAGGTGAGTTTCATTTGCTCCCTTTTTAATTGCTTTTGCAATCTATATTTTGGGCTGAGAATACATGCACTTTATTTTAAACGCAATGGATACAAGTACATACTAAATTCTACACCGATTTTGAACCAAAAATCCCTTAGCTTTGGTAACTAGTAACTACCGGTTATAAGAACTGGTGGGCGCGAATAGTGGTATATGGATCCATAGGGCTTGACATCCCCGTCTGTTCCAGGTATAGAAACCCTAGCCTGAACTATAAAACAGACGTATGCTATTTGAGGTTAGTACACGTTGGATTGCGTGTATTGTACATGTTGGTTGCATGTATGTTAAAACAGGGGTACTTATTATAACGTTAAAGTTTAGTTACCATGGTGCTCTGTTACGTAGAATCTTTTGATAGACGTTTCTGATGAAACAACTAAAATCTTGTGATCCACCTTTATATACAGATTATGCGCAACATTAAAACTATGAACTCACCAACCTTTGTGTTGACACTTTTAAGCATGTTTATTCTCAGGTTCCTAGAAGTCTTCCGCTGTTTGCTTATACGTTATACAAGCTATGTGCATGGAGTCATACATGCTTTATTCGAGAAAACTTTGCATTCACAAAATCATCACCATGTATCTTATTTTGACTGCATTGTCAACAGATGTAGTATTGTAAACTATTATTTACGGTGATTGTCTATATGTAGAAATCATCAGATGTCAAAGACCTTGGAATTAGATATTCATTTATGGTGTGCCTTTTCAAAAGAATGCAATGTTTATAAAACGTATCATATAGAAGTCAAAACCTCACTATGAAATCAATGAATGATGTATTCGTCCAAATAGATTTGGACGGGTCATCACAGTTGGCATCAGAGCTTGAGGTCATAGGGAACCAGAATTTGCATTAGTGTGTTTAACTGGTAATTGTTAGGATGCATTAGTGAGTCTGGACTATGACTGTATCTGTTTTTACCGAGTTTTTCTTATCATTTCTTGTCAGAAATTACTTGCTTATCATTCCTAAATCTAGACGTGTTTTCTTGCATTTATTGCATAGATAGTGTACAGACAAATTCATATCTTGGAATAACTGTTACTGTAAACTTTGCTTGACATCTTCCGAAAATTCCTCCGTGATTTATGGAATTTTGGTATTATATATACATATGTAAATTATGTATTGAAGAGTACCAATCTAAATTCTATAATCTATTTCATATCAAAAATCATCTCCCTAATTATACAAGATGGATCTCGTATCTAGTTCAAATTCCTTAAACTCCGACAGCTATTCCGATATAGAATTCGACCTGAGCTCCGAAAGCAGCGTAACCGGAATGGATCAACAAATTAGTCATCATCTATTCTGGATGAATTAGGGATGGGTTCGTAGCTTACTTAATCATTGGAGACAAGAAGAAGGTGATCCCTTCCATCCACCACATTGCCCTATTGGCGAAGAACCTGAAGCACTTACCCGTAAACTTGTTCGTAATACCATTTTCTCTCTCATTTCCCGATTATCTCGTCACGATTATATACTATCTCAAATTCTAGATCTTATTCGTCCGCTCGTCCGAACCGACAATCACCCCGGTGTAATAGAAGAAGTCAACGAGCTTCGCGCTCGGGTAGTGACTTTAGAGAATATGGTGCAAAGGTTACAAGCACCAGCAGCATCACCGGCATCAACATTACCACCATCATCAACACCAACAGTATCATTGCCACCACCACTAACAACATCCGCATCACACACCTCAACATCACAATCTGTACCTCGAACATCAACGTCATACGCACCATAGATACCAAGGAATACCAACAACAACAAACGATGAAGTATTGATTCATAACTTCATCGTAGAAATATTCTGCAGAGAATATGTAGTTTCTAAAAGTTTTAGAAATTACTTATTCTAGTTCTAATTGTAAACCAGATGAGTGAGAGAATAGAAATGATGAAATAAAACCCTGATCGGAATGATGCACGATTTACAAGCTAGATCTGTTTTACCAGCAGCTTCAACAGTACCGTCAGCATCACCAGCACCGTCAGTACCGTCAGCATCGTCAGCATCAGCAGCATCTACAACATCACAAGCTCTGCCAGATCCATAATCACCGCAAACATCATCACTAATCAACAACGCGTATATCATATCAACGAGTTATGATGTATTAACTCATTCCCTCTGAAGAAATTATATGTATATTTTATATATATATATATATATATATATATATATATATATATATATATATATATATATATATATATATATATATATATATATATATATATATATATATATATATATGAATTTTCAGATCAAAATAAATCTTTTCGTACTAAGCTATTACGTGTGAATCTTAACTACTCGGTTAGTTCATGTTATTAATATGATATGATGTATATCCTTCGTTAATGACATAACAATCGTTAACTATAATCCTTGCTTCGACTTAATAGATTCCATTTCATAATAAATCAAGTGTATTATTCAAATACATGTTTGATTTTACACTTTCATTTTCGATGTACTTGAAACTTTCCAGAAAACATCATTCGTACCATGCGAAGTTAGCAAGAATTCCATAAGCACCAACATGATTCACTGAGGAAATATCAATAAAACTGAATAATGAAGTATTGATTACATTAGTGAAATACATCGCGAAGATTATGAAATCTTTAATGTTTTAGAGATTATTCATTTCTAATCCAGCCGAAAATTAAATGAGCTTAATATGATATTAACTCATTAAATCTGTATTACATCTGAAGAAAATATACATACATATATTTTCATAAAGACCGTAATAAAATTCTCTGGTACAAAATATTACTTGTGAAACTTATAACGGGTAAGTAATACCCGAAAGATATATAAATTCACAATTAATATGTTACATTCTTCGATTCTGATTCAACAAATCATAAACTATACTCACTACTTTCACAACGATATACATTCTTTCATAGAAATCAAAACAACCATTCTCACCCAAATTTGATTACATATTCTGATTTTGACAAATCTGAATCCAAGTTAAGATTTAACAGAAGATATCACTCTTAGATCCCTATATCTTTCAAAGTTATACTTTGACTTCAAAACTGTGCTAGAACATCACTTCTAAACCTCAGAAAAATATTTGCATCATTCAAAATTCTAGAACATCATATGTATCTTGACAATTACAATCTTCATTCAAACCCTTCAAACTATTGAAAACACCTCGGATTGATAACCGACGATTCGGTTATGATAACTTTGAATGCTGAAGAAGCAGCAAAAACTGTAAACGACTTTAACAGTCAAAAGTTTGATGATAAAGAATAGTGTGTTGGCAAAGCTCAGAAAAGTTGGAACTGGAAAATGGATTGAGCAAACCATGAAGGAGGCTGTGGATAAATCACAAAGACTAAACCTGCCTTCAAAGAATCCAAATGATTCAGTATCTGCTGAAGTCATTAACAAATACCTTACTTCTGACTCTAAACCTTTACGGACAAAACTTCTTCATCATCCTTCGATATTAGAAATTCTAAGATATCATCGTATCTTTCATTATAAATATCCTAGATATTTCTGAAGATATTTTCATAACTAATCTTATCTGAAATCATTTATCTCTTCGCGATATCTGTGTTATATCATAAAGGAAACTGTTTTAGTTTCTAAATTCTGAAAAATTCGAATTTAAAATATGAATGTTTTTGAAGTAGTGTTGGGAATTGAAGCATGAGTTAGTATAATATAATGACACTTGATCAACATGATTATATTACAGTAAGTCATGCTGAGTTTCTAATGGAATGTGATGATTCACAGATCATACCCTCATCATGAACCATATTACATAACTCTTTCATTCTATTTAACCTCTAAACATATCAAGAAAATATTTTTCTTGATGATTCGGTCTTTTCCGGATATTCTGGTAATTTGACAAATCAAATCGTGCTATTACATTTTCTTTCTGCTTTATATATTATGATCATTCGAAACTCCATACCTACGAATTCTGGACCGTTACTTGCAAAAAGAAAACAAAAGCATGAAGCTCCGAAATAGAAATGGGAGTATAAATCGCAGCAAATAAGAGAGAGCATTAACTGTAGATGTCAATGATTATGGAAAGACAGAAGCAGGGACATCGAAATATAAGGGGAGATATAAAACCTAACAACAACCTAGAAATTACAAACTGTGTATATCGATGCATATAGTAATATAAAGACACGGGATAACTAAAAACACTATAAAACCAAGAGTATAGTAGAAGTGAAATGTATCCTAACAAACTCAGTAAGACACACTAATGCAATTTTCTGGTTCTCTAAGACCGACGCTCGGATATCAACTGAAATGTCCCATTCATATTAATTATAAACATTCCATATTAATTGATTTCATTGCGAGGTTTTGACCTCTATATGAGACGTTTTTCAAAGACTGCATTCGATTTTTAAAACAACCATAACCTTTATTTTATCGATAAAGGTTTAAAATATTACGACGATTTTCAAATAATGATAATTAAAATATAGCGTTCACACACGACCATTACATAATAGTTTACAATAATATTACACAACAATATATGTCTTCGAATGCAGTTTTCAAACAATATTATACAAGAATGGACTCCAAATCTTGTCCTTAATTTAGTATGCAACAGCGAAAGCTCTTAACAATTACCTGAGAATAAACATGCTTAAAACGTCAACAAAAATATTGGTGAGTTATAGGTTTAACCTATATATTTATCAATCGTAATAATAGACCACAAGATTTCATATTTCCATTTTTCGTAAATATCATCCCATACATAGAGATAAAAATCATTCATATGGTGAACACCTGGTAACCGACATTAACAAGATACATATAAGAATATCCCCATCATTCCGGGACATCCATCGGACATGATATAAAAACTTGAAGTACTAAAGCATCCGCTACAACGGATGGGGTTTGTTGGGCCCAATAGATCTATCTTTAGGATTCGCGTCAATTAGTAGACTGGTTTACTAATTCTTAGGTTACCAAGCAAAAAGGGGCATATTCGGCTTCGATCATTCAACCATAGAAAGTAGTTTCATGTACTTGTGTATATTTTGTAAAACATTTATAAAGCTGCATGTATTCTCATCCCAAAAATATTAAATTTTAAAAGTGGGACTATAACTCACTTTCACAGATTTTTACTTCGTCGGGAAGTAAGACTTGGCCACGGGTTGATTCACGAACCTATAACAAATATGTACATATATATCAAAGTATGATCAAAATATATTTATAACATTTTTATTGCGTTTTAATGATTTGAGTTTGTTAAGTCAGCAGTCCTCGTTAGTAACCTACAACTAGTTGTCCACAGTTAGATGTACAGAAATAAAGCAATATATATTATCTCGAATCCATCCACGACCCAGTGTCTACAAGTCTCAGACTCGATCACAACTCAAAGTATATATATTAATTTGGAATCAACCTCAACCCTGTATAGCTAACTCCAGCATTACTGCATATAGAGTGTCTATGGTTGTTCCAAATAATATATATAGATGGGTCGATATGATAGGTCAAAACATTGTATTCGTGTTTATGGTATCCCAAGATTACATAATATATGTTAGAATACATGTATAATACAATATAAGTTAGTTAAGTTATGATTTGTATAGATTTGTTACAATTTTCACGTAGCTACAACAAGCAAAATTATCCAATCTTGTTTTACCCATAATTTCTTCGTTTTAAATCCGTTTTGAGTGATTCAAGTTGCTACGGTTTCATATTGAACTTAATTTTATGAATATAAACAGAAAAAGTATAAGTTTATAGTCGAAAATACAGGTTACAAGTTGTTTTTGTAAAGGTAGTCATTTCAGTCAAAAGAACGACGTCTAGATGACCATTTTGGAAAACATACTTCCACTTTGAGTTTAACCATGATTTTTATATATAGTTTCATGTTCATAAGAAAAATCATTTTCTCAGAAGAATAACTTTTAAACCAAAGTTTATCATAGTTTTTAATTATCCAAACCAAAACAGCCCCCGGTTTTACTACGACGGCGTATATTCGGTTTTACGGTGTTCTTCTTTTTCCAGGTTTTAAATCATTAAGTTAGCATATCATATAGATATAGAACATGTGTTTAGTTGATTTTAAAAGTTAAGTTAGAAGGATTAACTTTGTTTACGAACAAGTTTAGAATATACTAAACTATGTTCTAGTGATTACAAGTTTAAATCTTCGAATAAGATAGTTATATATATATATATATATATATATATATATATATATATATATATATATATATATATATATATATATATATATATATATATATATATATATATATATATGAATCGAATGATGTTATGAACATCATTACTACCTCAAGTTTAGTAGGTAAACCTACTGGAAGTGACAAGAAATGATCTAGCTTCAAAGGATCTTAGATGGATTGAAAGTTCTTGAAGTAGGATCATGACACAAAAACAAGTTCAAGTAAGATTTTTACTCGAATTAAGATAGTTTATAGTTATAGAAATCGAATCAAAGTTTGAATATGAATATTACCTTAAATAAGAAAGATAACCTACTATAAATAACAAAGGTTTCTTGATCATAGATGATTACTTGGAATGGATTAGAAAGCTTGGAAGTAAACTAGTAAACTTGAAAGGATTTTTTTGAAGTGTTCTTGAAGTGTTCTTCCTATGATGATTATAGCTTGATTCTTGAAGTAATTTTTGATGAAGATGATGATTAGTTACTAGAAAAATTCGTTCATAAGTGTTTGTAGGTGTTGAGAGAGAATTGGAAAGAGAATTGGAAGTGAAATGGAGTGGGTGGTGAGTGGTGAAGGGTGAGTGGGGTTAAAAGGAGTTCTTGTTTTGTTTCCTTGCTCATAAGTCATGCTAGTTGCCAAATGATGGTTCCCACATGTGTTGGTGACTCACAAGGGCTGCTAAGAGCTGATAATTTGAGTGAATATACCAATAGTAAATACATCTAGAAGCTGTGTATTTTACGAGTACGAATACGGGTGCATACGAGTAGAATTGTTGATGAAAACGAATGAGAGTGTAATTGTGACCAACTTTGATAAGTATGAGTGTTTTGATATATGTCTTGAAGTCTTCCAAAAGTGTATTAATACATCTTAATACACTACATGTATATACATTTTAACTGAGTCATTAAGTCATCGTTAGTCGTTACATGTAAGTGTTGTTTTTGAAACCTTTAAGATAACGATCTTATTTAATGTAGTTAACCCATTGTTTATTATATTTAGTGAGATGTTAAATTAGCATATTATCATGATAACATGGTATATGAATATATCTTAATACGATACATATATTAAAATGTCGTTACAACGATAATCGTTATATATATAACCCGTTTTAAAATCCTTAAGTTAGTAGTCTTGTTTTACATATGTAGTTCATTGTTAACATACTTAATGATATAAATAATTATCATTTTATCATGTTAAATATAGTGTAACAATATCTTAATATGATACATATGTACTTGGTAAGACGTTGTCATAACGATAATCGTTATATATATCGTTTCGAGTTTCTTAATTCAATAGTCTCATTTTATGTATATAACTTATTGTTAATATACCTAGTGAGATACTTACCTATCATAAAATCATGTTAACTATATATATATATATGTCCATATATATATATATATCAACATATAGTTTTTACAAGTTTTAACATTCGTGAATCGCCGGTCAACTTGGGTGGTCAAGTGTCTACATGAAACTCATTTCAAATAATCAAGTCTTAACAAGTTTGATTGCTTAACATGTTGAAAACATTTAATCATGTAAATATACCAATTTAATCATGTAAACATGGAAAAGTTCGGGTCACTACATGACGACCCAGAAATTTTCGATCAAATTTAAACTTAATCTTTATATGATTTCGACAAGATAAGCAAAGTCTGTAATATTGATTCTCAAAATTTTTGAACTAATGTTATATATTCAGTTAACCTCTGACTATTGACCGACGATTCACGAACATCTATTTGTGTATATATATATATATATATATATATATATATATATATACACACACACACACAATAAGTTGGAATATTAAGTATTCATAAATAACTTGCAATGCGTATTTAAAAACTGATTTATGTATATTAAATAAAGATATATATATATATATATATATATATATATATATATATATATATATATATATATATATATATATATATAATTTCAAGTTATTTAGTAAACGATAGTAACATTCGTTTATTGATTCGATTGATATTTAGATAAGTTAACTAAAATGTTTAAGATGAACAAGTAAAACACTATTTGTTATAGTAAAACACTATTTGCTACAGCAAAAATGACTTTGCTACAGTAAAAACGACTTGCTACAGTAAATAATATTTGCTACAGTGAAACTATTTGCTACAGTGAACACTATTTGCTACAGTAAAACTATTTGCTACTGTGAATAATTTGTCGACAAACAAGAAAACAAAACATATTGTGTGATGCCCCGTACAAAACCATCGTGTACGAATCATCAACAACAGGATCATTACAAGGTTAAGTACTATATGCGTTTTCAAAAAGAGTTTGCATTCATAATTAAAAGTGATGTCAAACCAACATCGAAAGTTTTACAATCCAAAAGTATGCTTCACTAAGTAGAAGCAATAAATAAGTGTACGTGACCCCAAATGGTCGTTACAAGTCATAATTCAAAAGTACGAATGTTTGAATGCAAAGTAAAGTAGTCATGCGATAACAACTCTAAGCAGCGGGTTCTACAGCACGACTAGTACACAGTGGAAGCAACCTCAAGCACCTGAGAAATACATGCTTAAAAACGTCAACAAAATGGTTGGTGAGCTATAGTTTAAGTATAACAGTATGTAAGGTAGGCCACGAGATTTCAGTGCTACAAAGAGCGTTTCAAAACAGTATGACAAAGTATATGTTAACCGTGGGCACTTGGTAACTAACTTAACGTTTAAAATACCCCCTAAAAGTACACTTGGCGAGTGCGTATGTTTACGAAGTATTAAACACTCGTTGACTGCTAGCGCGACTAGCCCGAGTGGGGATGTCAAACCCTGTGGATCCATATCTAAGATTCGCGTTCACCGGTTCATAAACCAATGATTAAACGTTACCGAGCTAAAGGGAATGTTTCTGCCGTTATATAACCCACACATATATAAAGTTTAAGTACTCGTGCCTAGTATGTAAAACATAAAATCCGCATGTATTCTTAGTTCCCAAAATAAGTTAAAGTAAAAAGGGAATGCTATAACTCACAATGATATGTAGCGGTAAAGTAGTAGTCGGGAAAGGTGTGCAAGTAAATGGTCCGAAGTCCTCAACCTAAGTCAAATAGTACTAAGTCAGTAAATCGTCTTAATAGGTTTAAAAGTATGTATTTAAGGTCTTAAGGGTCATCATCATTCATCATCAAACAAAAGGCGTAAAGTAAGTTTCGTTTATGAAAGTAGTTTTCAACAAAGTCTGACTTCAGTCAGTCACCACGGCCTCTACCCTTACTGAATTAAGGTGAGACCAGTGGCCATGGCTCCGTCTATGAGTCCCTTAAGTGTGGTAAAATTTACAGAAGCAAACTCGTCTTGGTTTGACCGTGGCGACGGTCTAAGTGCGAGTAGGTCAGAAATTTCTGCACAACGTTAAAGGACATAGTGACGATCGGAGGGCCATAAATCCTAAACCGTAATTCGGATTAAGACGAGTCCTATATGAAAAGTTATCTACACGAACTGAGCTATCTGAAAATCAAGGTTACAGTAGCCCAGGTGTACTGGTGTGTTACAGAAACCAGAAAAACAGAAACTGTACACAGAAAACAGAAAAGTAAGTGGACATAGTGACGCTCGGAGGGCCGTAGACTCTAAACCGTAACTCGGATTAAGACGAGTCTTATATGAAAAGTTATCTACTCGAAAAGTTCTATCTAAAAATCAAGGTTAGAACAGCCCAGGTCTACTGGTCTGTTCCATAAGCATCAGGTCAGTAGGTTTTGGACAGAACAGTGAGTTTAAAAGGGTTCCGGTGGTCTTGGTGCTTGATGTTCATCATGGTTCTCATCCTTGATGCATATAGCTTCAAGTGTACAACTCATTGATGTATCTACATCATCTTAACCAAGTCTTGACCATCATAACCCATGTGCAAGTCTAAGACATGAAGCACAACTCACTTAAGAGTTGTATGAAGTTTGATGAACCAAAGTTGCATCAAAGTCTTAGATCTAACACATACATGGACTTTAAAGCTAATAACAAGTTACAAACTTGAAAGTAAACTAACTAATCAAGATCATAAGTAGTAGAACATAGTTCTTAGTTTGATCTTGAAGATCCAAGACTCAAAAGTCTAGATCCAAAGTTACATTTAAAGAAAACTTGTTTGTGTGTTCTTGAACTTTCAAAGTTAACTTAATTTGTTCAAGAGATATGAGATCAAGACTAACTTGTAGTACTTGACCATATAAACTAACTACATGAAATTAAAGTGTATAAAATAAAGAAACAAGTTAATTAAACAAGTAATTAGTTCAAGGGTTGCTCATACTTTAAAGATTCAACCAAAGTTGATCTTTAAGTAAAGTAAACTTTAAGTTTACTTCCATGACTTACAAGCATGATTTCAACAACAATGAACTTATAATCTTTGAAACATTATATGTAGAACCTAAACTAGAGAGTTTAGTTCTTGATTGTTCTTGTTAAAACAAGATAAAGGATGAATCAAACTAGAAAGTTAGATTCTTGAAACATGTAAGTAAATAACAACAAGTAATTAACTAATCAAAGACTAGTAACAATAAACAAAAGATGATGATGATTATGTTCAGGTAGAAATCAGTTTTTACCAACAAAAGAAAAGAAGAAAAGAAGTTGTTTCAAACACTTACAAGTATGAGAGAAAAAGAGAAGAAAGTTTGAGGGAATTTGCAAGTAAAGTGTGTGTGTTTTTGAGAGAGCATACAAGTGAGAGTAATGAAGGAAAAATGAAATCAAAACACCACTAAATGGTCTTCATGGATTCGGCATTCAGCAGAAAAAGGGAGGGGGAGAGGTTTGTTCTTTGGTTACTAGCTTGTAAAGATGACAAAAGTTGGATATTAAGGTGTTAGTGCATGGGGATGATGTGTAACAAGATTCCAAGTCTTCCTAAACTAACTAGTTGCATGTTAAATGGTATTTACAAGTTGCAAGAGTGGGCTAAAGGTTCATTAATAAATGTAGGGTGGGCTTATAAGCCCAAGTTCAAGAGTCCATTAGCTTAAAACAAGCCCAAGTTCCAATTATAACAAGTTAAGCCAAATAAAGCCCAAGTAACTAACTAATAGCCTTAGTTAATTAAAATGATTAATAAATTTAATCATGAATGTAAATAATATCTAAAAATATTATTCGTGAAAGTTCCGGGTGTCACAAAGACGTTTCGGGCCCTTAAAAGTCAAGTACGGGCAATCATGGCAACATGTAAATGTAATAATGTACATTCGTTTAAACACGCGTATTAATAATAGTAATTATTAATAAATAAATGTTGGAAATTCCAGGGTCGTTACATTACCCACCTGTTAAAGAAAATTTCGTCCCGAAATTTTAGCTGAGGTAGATGGAGGAGTCAGGAAAAGGTGAGGATACTTTCGCATCATTTGATCCTCTCGTTCCCAAGTAAACTCAGGTCCTCGTTTGGCATTCCATCGTACCCGTACAATCGGAATCTTGTTACGTTTCAAAGTTTTGATCTCACGATCCATAATTTCAACAGGTTCTTCCACAAAGTGGAGTTTGTCGTCAATAGTAAGTTCTTCCAATGGTATGATAAGTTCGGGTGCAGCAAGACACTTCTTCAAGTTCGATACATGGAAGGTAGGATGAACTGAGCTCAATTGTGCTGGTAGATCCAAACGGTATGCAACGGGTCCAACACGTTCCAATATTTCAAAAGGACCAATGTATCGTGGGTTTAACTTTCCACGTTTTCCAAAACGTATCACACCCTTCCAAGGTGCAACCTTCAACATTACACGATCACCAACGTTGAATTCAAAGTCTTTACGTTTAAGATCGGCATAACTCTTTTGGCGATCACGGGCAGTCTTAAGTCTAGCTTGGATCTGAGCAATCTTCTCCATGGTTTCGTGGACTACCTCGGGTCCGGTGATTTGCTTTTCGCCTACTTCGGCCCAACAAATAGGATATCGGCACTTACGACCATACAATGCTTCAAAAGGTGCATCATTAATGCTAGAGTGATAACTGTTGTTGTACGAGAATTCGGCGAGTGGCAAATGCCTTTCCCAGGCCTTTCCAAAATCAATGACACATGCACGCAGCATGTCCTCCAAGGTCTGAATCGTTCGTTCACTTTGCCCGTCAGTCTGAGGATGATAAGCAGTACTCATGTCAAGACGAGTTCCTATGGCTTCTTGCAAAGAACGCCAAAATCTGGAAGCAAAACGGGGATCGCGATCGGAGATGATCGATAAAGGTACACCATGACGAGATACAACCTCTTTGATGTACAGCTGAGCAAGTCTTTCCATTGTATCAGTTTCCTTCATCGCTAGGAAGTGTGCAGATTTGGTGAGGCGGTCAACAATAACCCAAATAGTATCGCATCCGCCCACCGTCTTCGGCAGCTTAGTAATGAAATCCATTGTGATCCTTTCCCACTTCCATTGTGGGATTTCCGGCTGTTGAAGTAACCCAGAAGGTCTCTGATGTTCGGCCTTAACTTTCGAACAAGTCAAACACTTCCCAACATAAGTTGCAACGTCCTTCTTAAGATTCGGCCACCAATACTGTTCTTTAAGGTCGTGGTACATTTTACCCGCTCCAGGATGAATCGAATATCTCGACTTGTGTGCTTCATCAAGTATCAGGTTCCGTAGATCTCCATAAAGAGGTACCCAAATTTTTCCGGCATAACATCGGAGTCCAGACTCCCTAACCTCGAATCGAGAGACAAGTATGTTCAAATGTTCATGAGATATGTTCTCCTCTTTGAGAGCCTCATCTTGGGCTACTCTGATCTGGCTGTTGAGGTTCGAATGGATGGTGATGTTCAGAGCCCTAACACGGAGAGGTGCCGTCCTCTCCTTTCGGCTTAAAGCGTCAGCTACAACATTGGCCTTGCCAGGGTGATAACGGAGTTCACAATCGTAGTCGTTGAGCGTCTCGATCCATCGACGCTGTCTCATATTCAGTTGCTTCTGATCGAAGATGTGCTGGAGACTCTTGTGGTCGGTGAAGATAGTGCTCTTAGTTCCATACAAATAATGTCTCCACAATTTGAGCGCAAAGACAACGGCTCCAAGTTCAAGATCATGTGTAGTGTAGTTCCGCTCGTGAATCTTCAATTGGCTGGAGGCATAGGCAATAACCTTTGATCGTTGCATCAGTACACAACCAAAACCACTCTTCGATGCATCACAATAAACAACAAAGTCGTCACTACCTTCAGGAAGTGATAGAATAGGTGCAGTGGTTAACTTCTTCTTCAAAGTTTGGAATGCTGATTCGTGTGCGGGTTCCCAAATGAACTTCTTGCCCTTGTGAGTCAGCGCGGTCAAAGGACGCGCAATCAGAGAAAATCCTTCAATGAACCTTCGGTAGTAACCGACGAGACCTAGGAATTGGCGAATATGCGTTGGAGTAGTGGGGGTCTCCCACTTGCTGATGGCTTCAATCTTGGCGGGATCAACTTTGATACCCTGGTCGCTCACAACATGACCCAAAAACTGTACTTCCTTCAACCAAAATTCATACTTGGAGAATTTGGCATAAAGTTGCTCTTGTCTTAAGAGTTCAAGCACTAATCGGAGGTGTTGCTCATGTTCTTCTTCGCTCTTTGAGTAGATGAGGATATCATCTATGAAGACGATAACAAACTTGTCCAAGTAAGGCTTGCAGACACGATTCATGAGGTCCATGAACACGGCAGGTGCATTTGTCAAACCGAATGGCATCACAAGAAACTCATAATGACCATAGCGGGTTCTGAATGCAGTTTTCATCACGTCACTTTCCTTCACCCTCAACTGGTGATAACCGGATCGCAAATCGATCTTTGAGTAGACACTCGATCCTTGTAGTTGGTCAAAAAGATCGTCAATTCGTGGAAGAGGATACCGATTCTTGATTGTCAATTTGTTGAGCTCACGGTAGTCGATACACATACGAAAGGATCCATCCTTCTTCTTCACAAACAGAACAGGTGCGCCCCAAGCCGAGAAACTTGGTTGGATAAACCCTCGATCTAACAGCTCTTGTAGTTGACTCTGTAATTCTTGCATCTCGGAAGGTGCGAGTCTATAAGGTGCGCGAGCTACAGGTGCAGCTCCTGGCACTAAATCAATCTGAAATTCTACAGCTCTCGGCGGTGGTAATCCAGGCAATTCCTCTGGGAAGACATCGGAAAATTCATTCACAATTCGAACGTCGTTCACGCTCTTCACCTCATTTTCTACCGCTTTCACATGTGCTAGGACAGCAAAACGTCCCTTCTTCATAATCTTTTGCGCTTTCACGCAACTAATGAGGTTCAACTTCGAGGTACATCTCTCTCCATAGATAACTAGTGGTTCGCCATCTCCTTGTGGTATGCGAAGTGCTTTATCTCCACAGATAATATCGGCCTTTATCTTACTCAACCAATCCATACCGATGATTACGTCAAAACTTCCCAGTTTAATAGGAATCAAATCAATTTCAAAATCTGCACCAGCTATGTTGATAATAGCTCCACGACTAATATGGTCAACCTTTTCAAGTTTTCCATTGGCGACCTCGACAAGCATACTCTCTTTTAACGGGACTAATGACCAATTAATCTTATCGCAAAAATGTCTACATACATAACTTCTATCCGCACCAGTATCAAACAAGACAGAAGCTAAAAGATTGTTGATTGTGAATATACCTGTCACCAAGTCGGGGTTATCGCGTGTATCCCTTGCATTAACATTAAAAGCTCTAGCACGCGGTGGTCTGCCATCCTTTCGTTTGTTCAGGCACTCGTTTCTGAAATGGCCCATCTGCCGCATTCGTAACACTTCTTCGGCCCGTTGGTGTTCGGCCTCCCTGTCATCGTGGTAGTCTTGCAGAGTCTACCGATGTGCCCGCTCTTCTTGCACTTCTCACAAACAGCATTACAATACCCGGTGTAGTGCTTGTAGCACCGCTTGCATTGAGGTAAGGTTCCTTTGTAGTTCGGGTTGGAGTTGTTGTTGTTGGGGTTGGGGTTGTTGTTGTTTTGCCTGAACCCTTCATGTCGCTTCGCCGGGTTTTGATCATAGTTTCTACCCCTGTTGTTGTTATTGTTGTTGTGGTTGTTGTGGTTGTTATCCCATTTCCTCTTTTCGCTACTACCAGCTTCAAACTTAGCCTTCTCCGGCTCATCAATAAGGATCTGATTCATGAGAGTATGCGCCATACGTATTGCTTCAGGAACGTTCGGTTGTTTGGATGAGGTGACATTTCCTTTGATGGACTTAGGGAGTCCCGAGAAGTATTTCTCCATGCGCTTGAATTCGGGGGTGACCATGGTCGGACACATTAATGCTAACTCCAAAAACCTACGATTATAACTGTTAAGGTCATTCCCTACGGCCTTCAACTGCATGAATTCAATTTCCATCTTCTGAATTTCGGTTCTCGGACAATACTCATCAATCATAGCCGCCTTGAATTCCTCCCAGGGCGTAGCATACGCCTCATCGATACCTTTCGCTTGAGCTAACGTGTTCCACCACGTTAGTGCACCGTCAGATAGCGTGCAAGATGCAAACTTGGTCTTATTATCCTCCGAACAGTTGCTAACTCGGAATACTGATTCAAGTTTTTCGAACCATCTGGTGAGACCAACTGGTCCCTCGGTGCCGCTGAAGTTATGCGGTTTGCAGCTCTGGAATTCCTTGTATGTACACCCATTTCGAACGGGTGGAACTGGTGGTGGTGGCGGTGGAGCTTGGAGATTTCTTTCTGCTAGGGCTGCAGCGACCCGTTCGCTGATCATGTCCTCAATCTGGGCGGCGGTAGGTGTGGTTCTTCCGTTAGCCATGGTATTCTAAACAAAAATTTTGACCCAAGTCAAAATCCAGCATGCAAGTAGTAATAATACAGTATATAGTGACCAATCATGGAATCAAAACATCACATGTTATTAAATAATGTATCTACGTACAAACATCACAGAATCATCGTACAGCAATGTAAATAGAACATCGTGCAAGAATTAAATAACGCAAAGTTCCATTTGTTAATGATAATAAGTTTCATACATCTGAATAAGTTCGTACAATACATATGAAATACATGAAACTATAACTAGATTACATCATGAAATCTAAATACAAAGTCCTACGGTGAAGGTGGGTGAACTGCTCCTCGAGCCAACTGCTCCTCGAGCTCAGTGACTCGAGCTCGGAGAGTCTCAATCTCCCTCATCAGTTCCTCGTTAGAGGGAGCTGGTGGGGCAGGCAGTGCAGGTGGGGCGGGTGGTGCGGGTGGTGCCGGTGGTGCTGATGTAGATGGTCCGGCTCCGGATGTAGACGGTACGTCCCTAGATGTAAGTGGTGCGTATCTGAATCTAGGTGGTACGGTTCCAGGAATGGTCAATACATAATGGGGAACCTTACGTATCTGTGGGTCGGCAGGGTATGGCACAACTCGTTTACGAGCAGTAACCCTACGACGATGGCCAAAAGCGTCAGTAAAAGCACGACCTCCATTCACCCCTGGAATGACGGTGCCGTCGAACCGGTACCGCTTCCTCGGCGGGGTGGAGGGTGCCTGAATAGGTCTATCAGCAGGATCCTCATCATCGCTGGAGTCGTCTGATGATGAAGAATCGGCGGATGATGAGTCATCCGAATCGTGTGGTGGTGACACTGGTGGCTGAGCTGGTAATCCGAAGCGTCCGAAGGCGGCCAACATCTGTCGGTGTCTGCCTGGTGGAATCACGACTAAACGTCCGTCGGGAGTGCGTCGGCAAGGCGTGCGCATGTGGTTACGAAACGGCCCTTCCCCGAACTCCGCGGGGATCTCAATACCACCAATGCGGGGCTGTGACCTCGAGGGTCCGGGAGCAGACACTGGGGCAGGTGCACTAGTACCAGCTCCGGAAGTAGAAGCGCCGGGATCACTAGTGGGTGTCGGGGCCGGTGTATCGGCAGTAGCAGCAGCAGGTGTAGCAGTAGGTAGGGCGACGGGGTCTGAGTCTGTACTGCCCGAAATGCCAGCAGGTGGAACATCCGACATCTGAACAAGGAAAATTAAATTTTCCATGTCAGTATGTCATAAAGCAAGCAAATAATAGGCCAACAGTTTAAATCATGTATAACAATAAGTAGCATGGCAATATCAGTAATCGTACGAAACTAGCATGCAATCGAAAGCAAGTAATAACATGCAGTAGTGAAATCATGTAGTAGCATACGGCATATAGCAGTAACAGTAAGCAGCAGCATGCAGTAAGTTCACCGGAAACAAGTAAACTAGCAAGTTGTAGATTAGTCCTATTAGTGAATCCTACTTGGGTCGGTCTTAGACTCACTAATGCAACCTAATTCCCTACAACCAATGCTCTGATACCAAATGTGATGCCCCGTACAAAACCATCGTGTACGAATCATCAACAACAGGATCATTACAAGGTTAAGTACTATATGCGTTTTCAAAAAGAGTTTGCATTCATAATTAAAAGTGATGTCAAACCAACATCGAAAGTTTTACAATCCAAAAGTATGCTTCACTAGGTAGAAGCAATAAATAAGTGTACGTGACCCCAAATGGTCGTTACAAGTCATAATTCAAAAGTACGAATGTTTGAATGCAAAGTAAAGTAGTCATGCGATAACAACTCTAAGCAGCGGGTTCTACAGCACGACTAGTACACAGCGGAAGCAACCTCAAGCACCTGAGAAATACATGCTTAAAAACGTCAACACAACGGTTGGTGAGCTATAGTTTAAGTATAACAGTATGTAAGGTAGGCCACGAGATTTCAGTGCTACAAAGAGCGTTTCAAAACAGTATGACAAAGTATATGTTAACCGTGGGCACTTGGTAACTAACTTAACGTTTAAAATACCCCCTGAAAGTACACTTGGCGAGTGCGTATGTTTACGAAGTATTAAACACTCGTTGACTGCTAGCGCGACTAGCCCGAGTGGGGATGTCAAACCCTATGGATCCATATCTAAGATTCGCGTTCACCGGTTCATAAACCAATGATTAAACGTTACCGAGCTAAAGGGAATGGTTCTGCCGTTATATAACCTACACATATATAAAGTTTAAGTACTCGTGCCTAGTATGTAAAACATAAAATCCGCATGTATTCTCAGTTCCCAAAATAAGTTAAAGTAAAAAAGGAATGCTATAACTCACAATGATATGTAGCGGTAAAGTAGTAGTCGGGAAAGGTGTGCAAGTAAATGGTCCGAAGTCCTCAACCTAAGTCAAATAGTACTAAGTCATTAAATCGTCTTAATAGGTTTAAAAGTATGTATTTAAGGTCTTAAGGGTCATCATCATTCATCATCAAACAAAAGGCGTAAAGTAAGTTTCGTTTATGAAAGTGGTTTTCAACAAAGTCTGACTTCAGTCAGTCACCACGGCCTCTACCCTTACTGAATTAAGGTGAGACCAGTGGCCATGGCTCCGTCTATGAGTCCCTTAAGTGTGGTAAAATTTACAGAAGCAAACTCGTCTTGGTTTGACCGTGGCGACGGTCTAAGTGCGAGTAGGTCAGAAATTTCTGCACAACGTTAAAGGACATAGTGACGATCGGAGGGCCATAAATCCTAAACCGTAATTCGGATTAAGACGAGTCCTATATGAAAAGTTATCTACACGAACTGAGCTATCTGAAAATCAAGGTTACAGTAGCCCAGGTGTACTGGTCTGTTACAGAAACCAGAAAAACAGAAACTGTACACAGAAAACAGAAAAGTAAGTGGACATAGTGACGCTCGGAGGGCCGTAGACTCTAAACCGTAACTCGGATTAAGATGAGTCTTATATGAAAAGTTATCTACTCGAAAAGTTCTATCTAAAAATCAAGGTTAGAACAGCCCAGGTCTACTGGTCTGTTCCAGAAGCATCAGGTCAGTAGGTTTTGGACAGAACAGTGAGTTTAAAAGGGTTCCGGTGGTCTTGGTGCTTGATGTTCATCATGGTTCTCATCCTTGATGCATATAGCTTCAAGTGTACAACTCATTGATGTATCTACATCATCTTAACCAAGTCTTGACCATCATAACCCATGTGCAAGTCTAAGACATGAAGCACAACTCACTTAAGAGTTGTATGAAGTTTGATGAACCAAAGTTGCATCAAAGTCTTAGATCTAACACATACATGGACTTTAAAGCTAATAACAAGTTACAAACTTGAAAGTAAACTAACTAATCAAGATCATAAGTAGTAGAACATAGTTCTTAGTTTGATCTTGAAGATCCAAGACTCAAAAGTCTAGATCCAAAGTTACATTTAAAGAAAACTTGTTTGTGTGTTCTTGAACTTTCAAAGTTAACTTAATTTGTTCAAGAGATATGAGATCAAGACTAACTTGTAGTACTTGACCATATAAACTAACTACATGAAATTAAAGTGTATAAAATAAAGAAACAAGTTAATTAAACAAGTAATTAGTTCAAGGGTTGCTCATACTTTAAAGATTCAACCAAAGTTGATCTTTAAGTAAAGTAAACTTTAAGTTTACTTCCATGACTTACAAGCATGATTTCAACAACAATGAACTTATAATCTTTGAAACATTATATGTAGAACCTAAACTAGAGAGTTTAGTTCTTGATTGTTCTTGTTAAAACAAGATAAAGGATGAATCAAACTAGAAAGTTAGATTCTTGAAACATGTAAGTAAATAACAACAAGTAATTAACTAATCAAAGACTAGTAAAAATAAACAAAAGATGATGATGATTATGTTCATGTAGAAATCAGTTTTTACCAACAAAAGAAGAGAAGAAAAGAAGTTGTTTCAAACACTTACAAGTATGAGAGAAAAAGAGAAGAAAGTTTGAGGGAATTTGCAAGTAAAGTGTGTGTGTTTTTGAGAGAGCATACAAGTGAGAGTAATGAAGGAAAAATGAAATCAAAACACCACTAAATGGTCTTCATGGATTCGGCATTCAGCAGAAAAAGGGAGGGGGAGAGGTTTGTTCTTTGGTTACTAGCTTGTAAAGATGACAAAAGTTGGATATTAAGGTGTTAGTGCATGGGGATGATGTGTAACAAGATTCCAAGTCTTCCTAAACTAACTAGTTGCATGTTAAATGGTATTTACAAGTTGCAAGAGTGGGCTAAAGGTTCATTAATAAATGTATGGTGGGCTTATAAGCCCAAGTTCAAGAGTCCATTAGCTTAAAACAAGCCCAAGTTCCAATTATAACAAGTTAAGCCAAATAAAGCCCAAGTAACTAACTAATAGCCTTAGTTAATTAAAATGATTAATAAATTTAATCATGAATGTAAATAATATCAAAAAATATTATTCGTGAAAGTTCCGGGTGTCACAAAGATGTTTCGGGCCCTTAAAAGTCAAGTACGGGCAATCATGGCAACTGTAAATGTAATAACGTACATTCGTTTAAACACGCGTATTAATAATAGTAATTATTAATAAATAAATGTTGGAAATTCCAGGGTCGTTACATATTGGGTGCGTACCAGCTGGCCATGCGATCGCATGGGGATCAATCTCAGCAAACATCTATAAAGCTCGCACATTTCTGCTTCGACACACACACACACATAAATTACTCTGTATTATATTTATATTTATATTATTATTATTATTATTATTATTATTATTATTATTATTATTATTATTATTATTATTAAGATTAATATTATTATTAATCTTATTATTATTATCAGTAGTATTAATATTATTATTATTAGTATTATACATAAAATACTACGAAGAAGTACTGCTCAAATGATTTCAAACCGAGTTTTCAAATGAGTCAACGCTAAGGAAACTATGGGTTATAGCTATGGAGGTTATAGGTAATGTTCATGGGTATTGTTCGCAAGTCAAACCTAGTGTTTATCATCTCCGTTGCGTCTACGTACTTTCCTACAATATTGAATCACAATACTGATATGTGAGCATTCATATCTTATCTTTTATACATTAATAGTTTATCCAGGTCTAGTGCTCGAGTATATATGTTTATACATGCTTGTATGCTTTAATTTTGTCGTTAGATAGTTTATGATGAATCACGAATTTGATACATATGCAACTGATATAAAGTATATGGTATGCATGTCGTTGGAAAGCTATCAAAAAATTAATAACTTTTCATTTAGAAATCGCGTGATTTTGATGAACGGATTAAAAGATATGGTCAACTGAATTATGTTTGACGTTAATTGAAATTGTGTTTGAAACTGTAAACTAATATTTAAACAACTTGTCTATGAGATTGATAAATTGGATTTTTAGATATTACTAATCGAATAAATGAATTTCTATATAAGGCACGTCTCGTTTTGTTGAACAATTGTCAAAGTTGACTATTTTATCATTTTTAAAGCTTTATAAACACTATAATCCGATTCTACAAGTATTGGAAAAACTATGTGAAATAATAAAATATTTTCAATTGCCATGATAATTAAAATATAATATAACTCCTGAAATAAGTAATATTTTGAGTTTGATAAACTATAAATTCGTTCAATTATCAAGACTTATACTATGTTAATAAACATGTATAGTTTTAAAGATCATATTGGGTCAAGTTGACTTTTTGAGATGACTTTTGTTAACTTTTGCATGTCGGTATCGAGCATTAGGATTGTGATACACTATGACATGACCTAGCTTGTTAGACATGTATTGACCAACATATGTTCTCTAGGTTGAGATCTACGGTTATTTTGCATTCCAAGTTTCGGTCACATTTTGGTGAATGACCTTATGTGCTGCTAAGGTGAGTTTCATTTGCTCCCTTTTTAATTGCTTTTGCAATCTATATTTTGGGCTGAGAATACATGCTCTTTATTTTAAACGCAATGGATACAAGTACATACTAAATTCTACACCGAGTTTGAACTGAAAATCCCTTAGCTTTGGTAACTAGTAACTGTCGGTTATAAGAACTGGTGAGCGCGAATAGTGGTATATGGATCCATAGGGCTTGACATCTCCGTCTGTTCCAGGTATAGAAACCCTAGCCTGAACTATAAAACAGACGTATGCTATTTGAGGTTAGTACACGTTGGATTGCGTGTATTGTACATGTTGGTTGCATGTATGTTAAAACAGGGGTACTTATTATAACGTTAAAGTTTAGTTACCAGGGTGCTCTGTTACGTAGAATCTTTTGATAAATGTTTCGGATGAAACAACTGAAATCTTGTGATCCACCTTTATATATACAGATTATGCGCAACATTAAAACTATGAACTCACCAACCTTTGTGTTGACACTTTTAAGCATGTTTATTCTCAGGTTCCTAGAAGTCTTTCACTGTTTGCTTATATGTTATACAAGCTATGTGCATGGAGTCATACATGCTTTATTCGAGAAAACTTTGCATTCACAAAATCATCACCATTAATCTTATTTTGACTGTATTGTCAACATATGTAGTATTGTAAACTATTATTTACGGTGATTGTCTATATGTAGAAATCATCAGATGTCAAAGACCTTGGAATTAGATATTCATTTATGGTGTGCCTTTTTAAAAGAATGCAATGTTTATAAAACGTATCATATAGAGGTCAAAACCTCACTATGAAATCAATGAATGATGTATTCGTCTAAATGGATTTGGACGGGTCATCACACATATAAACAATGTAATTAAAAAGTTCTCGAATTCTAGCCCTTTTTGTGATTATCGTTTGATCCTGCCCATATAAATGGTCATAATCAAGAGGGAAGCACTTTTTTGGGGGAAGGGGGAACTAAAATTTATTTTTTATTTTTTATTTTTTCGTTTTTCGGAAAAAAAATTCCAACATCAAGAGCACACGAAAATATGAACATTTAAAAAAGACACTTTGTGATAAATGTTATTATTTTGGCGGGAAAACGCTCGAAGAAAAAACTGATAAAATGAAGCATGCGTAATGTTATTCCTCAATGTTATTCTTCGAGCGTTCTTTTTCCATCATATGTGAAGTTTTTTTCAAGATCTAGCCCAATTTAGAGTTTAGGGTTTAAGGCTTAGAGTTTAGATTTTTGGGTTTAGTCCCTAAACTCAAAACCCTAAACCCGAAGCCCTAAACCCTAAACTCTAAACCATTCGTGTTAAAAAATTCAATCTAAATCCTAATTTATAAACCCTAAACCCTAATTTCTAAACCCAAAATCCTAATTTCTAAACCCTAATTTTTAACCCCTATTTTCTAAATCCTAATTTTTAAACCCTAAAAACAAACTCGAAAGCAAAATATTCAATGCAATGAATGTTATCATTTATTTCTCCGAGCGTTTTTTCACCAAAATAATAACATTCATCGCGAAGTGTCTTTTTTAAATCTTCATATTTTCATGTGATCTTAATGCCTGAAAAAAAATTCAAAAAATGACTTCTCTCCAAAAAAATGCTTCCCCTCTTGATTATATATATATATATATATATATATATATATATATATACACACACACACACACACACATACATGGAGTTTCCAGAGGGAAGTGACATGTAGGGGGAAGGGGAAGCAATATTTTTTACAAACATTAAGATTATGTGAAAATATGAACATATTGTGATAAATGTTATTATTTTGACCTAGAAAACGCTCGAAGAAATAACATTTATCGTGATGAATGATATATCTTCGAGTGTTTTTTAAGGTCTAGAAAATAAGGTTTAGATTTAATTTTTAACAGTATCGGTTTAGAGTTTAGAATTTGGGGTTTAGGGTTTAAGGTTTTGGGTTTGAGGACTAAACGTAAAACACTAAACTCAAAACTTCAAATCCAAAACTCTAAATCGGGCTAACTTTTGATTAAAGAATTCACATAAGTTGGAAAAAAAACCTCGAAGAAATAACATTCATCACGATGAATGTTATTTCTTCGAGCATTTTCTAGGTCAAAATAACAATATTTATCACAATTTTTTTTAAATGTTCATATTTCACCTAATCTTATTGTTTGTAAAAAAAATTTTAAAAAAATTGAAAAAATTACTTCCCCATAGATCCCACCCACACACACACACACACACACACACATATATATATATATATATATATATATATATATATATATATATATACATTTTTTTGGGGAAAGTAATTTTTTTTTTACATGCATTAACATCACGTGAAAATATGAACATTTTAAAAAGATATTTTGTGATAAATATTATTATTTTGACCAGAAAACGATCGAAGAAATAATATTTATCGATAAATGCTAATCCCGATAACATTAATCATTATGCATGTTATGCTTCGCGCGTTTTTTTAGGATTTAGAAATTAAAGTTTATAAAGTAGGGTTTGAAAATTAGGGTTAGATTAAGTTTTTAACACGAACAGTTATAGTTTAAGGTTTAGGGTTTGGATTTAGGAACAAAACCCAAAACACGCTAAACCCCAAACCCTAAATCTAAATCAGGCTAAATTTTGAAGAGAAAAAAATTCACAGAAGATGGAAGAAAACTTCCGAAGAATAATATGCATCACGATGAATGTTATCAAAAATAACATTTATCAATGAATGTTATTTCTTCGAACATTTTCTTGTCAAAATAATAACATTTATCACAAAATATCTTCTTAAATGTTCATATTTTTACCTAATATTAATGTTTATAAAATATTTTTTTCTAAAACAAAAAAATAAAAATAAAAATATTTCCCCTTTTCCTCTGAAAAAGTTACTCCCACTTTTCTTTGGGGGGGGGGGGAAGAGAAGTAAAAGAATATTGATGTGTTTTTTGAAATTTTTATTTTCAAACATTAACATCACATGAGAATATGAACATTTAAGAAAGATACTTTATGATAAATGTTATCATTTTGGCAGGAAAACGCTCAAAAAATAAATGATAACATGCATCATGAGTAATTAAATAGAGCTTTTTCAAGAGTTTAGAAATTATGATTAATAAATTAGGCATTAGAAATTAATTTTTAAAATTTAGGGTTAAGAAATTAAAGTTTAGAAATAAGGATTTAAAAATTAGGGTGTAGAAATAAGGATTTAGAAATTAAGGTTTACGGTTTAGAAATTCGGATTTATATTAAATTTTTAACACGAACGGTTTCAGGTTTTGGATTTAGGATTTAGCGTTTCGGGTTTAGGGACTAAATCAAAAACACTAATACCTAAACCCTAAACCTTACACCCTAAACTCTAAATCGGGGAAATTTTGAAGAAAAAAAATTCACATAAGATGAAAAAAACGATGAAAAAAACTTTAATTAAAACGTTACTCATGATGCATATTATAATTTATTTCTTTGAACGTTTTCTAGCCAAAATAATAACATTTATCACAAAATGTCTTTTATAAATGTTTATATTTTCATGTGATCTTAATGTTTGAAAAAAAAACAAAAACGAAAAAAAAAAATAACTTCTCCTTTTCCCCCCAAAAAATGTTTCCCCCTTGTTTATATTTTCATGTGATCTCAAGAGGAAAACACTTTTTTGGGGGGAAGTAATTTTTTGGATTTTTTCGAAATTTTTTCAGACATCAACATCATATGAGAAAATGAACAATTAAAAAAGACACATTGTGAGAAATGTTATTATTTTGTCGGGAAAATGCTCGAATAAAAAAATAAAAACATGCATCATGAGTAATATGATTTTTTTGAGGGTTTAAAAATGAGGGTTTAGTAATTTGGGTTTATAAATTATGGTTCAAATATTAGGGTTTAGCTATTTGTGACGACCCGGAAATTTCTGACCAAATTTAAACTTAATCTTTATATTATTTCGACATGATAAGCAAAGTCTGTAATGTTGAGGTCTCAAAATCTTTGAACTGTGTTCATGTATTCATTTGAATTTCGACCATTCTTGACGATTCACGAACAACTATCTGTAAATAGATATGTGTGTATATATATAAATAATAATCGGAAGTATAATTTGAAATATTTAATGTTATAATAATAATTATTTAAAACATATCTATATATACATAAAAATATATTAAAAATAAATATTAAATGATTGTAATACTCGTTTAATGTGCCGATTGATATTAAGCAAGTTTAATTTGAACTTATATGATTTTAAAATAAACGGTGATCCGAAAATGAGTTTTATAAATTTTAGGCTTAATAAAAATGTATTTAGGATCTAGTTATTAAATTTCAACACTTTTTATATTGTACTCAAGATCGAACGCGAACAGTTGAGTTAATTTTTATTTAAACAATTAATGATTATTTTCATAAAATAATGACTAGAATAATTAAATGTATTTAATTTAAAAATATGGATTTTTCTGAAGAGTTTTTATCAGCCACTGATCAACAATGGAACATGACATTATATCCGTAATTAAAAAGTGTCGGTAGGTAATTACAAGGATTATGATGGCTTCACTGTAGGCTATTAGATATTTCTTAAATTATTATACTGTGTTTGTTTCCTTTTGTTTTTCACCACTCACATTTACACATATACATATGCATCACAAGAGCACTCAAAATGGGAAGAAAAGAGTGCATGACCAATATCTATATTTTAAATGTATTCCTCAATTATCTTACTCATTCGTTTTCTTCTTCTAACACTTGAATCTCATTCCCTAATCTCACCCTACCAAATTCATCGTTACAAATCTTTCTGAATATTTTTCTAGTCGACTTCCGTTCACATTCAAAACCGGGTATGTGAGAATAGGCACAACTCTTCTACTACTTTGTAAAATCAAAACAGAATCCAGATGAAAATCCGGTCATATGTTATCTCAACCACCGATCACGTTTATACTTGTTTCATTTTCAGTTTTCATTTAAATCATAAACCGCTACCCACATCACCACTTTGATCATCATCATGAAACCACCACTTCTTTCTTGTTGTTTCTTCTTTAATGAAACCTTTATTACCACCGAGAACACTAAACTAGTTAGCTCGTGTGTCTTGCTCGATACCATCAAACCCACTTGTTTTGATCGAGACCCAACACCATACACTTATGTACTAAGGATCGATCGAAGCTTTTGACTACAATTTATGTTCCCATTTGTATTCAACCCTAAAACCACCATCAACCATTTCCGTTTTGTTTCGAACTCACAACCAAACACTATCACCAATCTTAATTACATACAATCACCACCAACCTTGCACCCTTTTAAAATTTTCCCAGCTTCCTTCTTATTGTCCGAGAACCACTCGTCATCACCATAAGACGATCAACCAATATAAACGACCTCGATCACCTTGGCTAAAATACGGTTTCTTTCTTCAACAAGAGACTACCACCATAGAATCCCTACCATTGACACCAATTCCCCACCGTAAAACCACTGAACCACTACCACCCGCTGTCATATTTTTCTGTTTCTCCTCCGCTGATTCAAAACCCCGAAACTCGTTTATTCTTTCTGTCTTACTCCTTGTTTCATTGCAAGTGCTGCTATGCTATTATATTCTGTCTTTGCAGCTACTCATCACCTTCAATCAACCAACATAATCGAGATAAAAATGAACCTACAGCTTACAATATATCATCACTTTAAGATGCTAATGGGTGTTTTTATTTCTGGCCGACATCTACATTGTAAAAAGAAAAGGTGGCCAACCATTGTGGGGTACAAAATGATGTTGTGATTATTTTATAAGGTGATTATGATGGGTGCTGAAATTTGCATTTTTCTTATTACAATTTGAGTTATAAACCGAAACATTTGATGGACTTGTGTTAGTGAGCTAGTTGATGAACTTAATTGATAAGCATACGAAATAATAACTTGGGCTCCTTTAAACTCAATTAGATTGCTTTCATTCTAAGACCACGACTGCATTTTTTTCTATTTATAATTCTTTTGTTCGATCCATGATTGAAGAAGGCATAGTAACGGTATGATTTATGGTGATGGCGAATGGGTAGTAAAGAAGATTATGATGATGGTTACGGTTTAGATAGTAATGGTAAAGGTAATATTATGAAGATTAGATTAGTGATTAGGTTAAGAATGATGATAAGAGATGATTGTGTTGATGATGATGGAGATACCGTATGATTATGATTATGTATATGATTATAATTATGATTATAATTATGATTATGATCATGATGATTTAGATGATGAAATAGATGACGAGACGATATAATGATATTGATAATGATTATAATAATAATTAGATTAGGATTATGATAAAAGTTTGATGTTAATTGACGATGATGAGATACAGTTATGATTATATGGATGGTGATTATGATAATGATTAGGATAATGATTATGTTAATGATTATGATAATAATACGGAGTAATGGTTAAGGATGTTATCGGGAGATCACGGGTTCAAAGTCGGACTTGGGCATTTTTTTAAGGGTTACTTCTTTGAGGTAGTATTACTATTACCATTATTATTGTTATTGTTATTGTTATTGTTATTGTTACTATTATTATTATTATTATTATTATTATTATTATTATTATTATTATTATTATTATTAAGTATTAAGTAATTAAGTATAATTATCAAAATTATTATTTTCATTATCATTATTATTAAATTTATCATTTTATTAAAAACTACTATTATTATTAAAAGTATCATTCCTACTAAAATTATTATTTTGTTATCATTAAAAACTATCATTTTCTTTATTAAAATTTTCATTATTAAAAAGTAACATTTTTATTATTATTATTACTATTATTACTATCATCCTTAACTTAGTATTATTACAATTATTAATTTTTGAAAACAGAAGATATTTATATAGAAATATATTTATGTATACTAATATTACATAATATTATGTTTTAACTAATATAATATTATTTATATTGATATAATGTTAATTAAATCATATATCAAATAAGCATTATAATATATTATAAGTATTAATAAAATTATATATAAATATTAATCTTAACACATAACTAAATATATATAAAGTTGTTCGATTACCATTATATGTGTTAACATATATATAAATGATGTAGGTTCGTGAATCCGAGGCCAACCATGTATTGTTCAGTACCGTCGTATGCATATTTTTACTACAAAATATCGTATCGTAAGTTTCATTACTCCCTTTTTAAATACTTTTGCAATATATTTTTTTGGGACTGAGAATACATGCACTTTTATAAATGTTTGACGAAATAGACACAAGTAATCGAAAACTACATTATATGGTTGGATTATCGAAATCGAATATCGCCCTTCAAGTCTGGTAACCTAAGAATTAGGGAAATGGCCCATAATTGACGTGAATCCTAAAGATAGATCTATTGGGCCTAATAACCCCCATTCATGTTTATGGATGGCTTTAGTACTTCGAGATTATTATTAAACAGACGAGAGGTTCTGTTTGGGGATATTCTATGCATTAAGGTTAATGTCGGTTACTAGGTGTTCAATCCATATGAATGATTTTTATGCAGGTTGCTATATGCATGCATGATGTTTATGAGAAATGGAAATATGAAATCTTGTGGTCTATTAAAATTATAGAAATGATTGATTACGATAAACTAATGAACTCACCAACCTTTTGGTTGACACTTTTAAGCATGTTTATTCTCAGGTTTGAAAAAAAATCTTCCGCTGTGCATTTTGTCATTTTAGAGATATTACTTGGAGTCGTTCATGGCATATATATGTCCGTTCATCGCGATGGTACCAGATGTTATTGTATTCGTTCAGGTGGATTTGGACGGGTTACGACATGTGGTATCAGAGCGGTGGTCTTAGCGAACCCGGTCTTGCATTAGTGAGTCTGGACTTCGACCTAGTAGTTTTTAGGATGCATTAATGAGTCTGGACTTGGACCTGGTCTGCATGCCAAAAGTTTTGTTTACCATTCTTTGTCGAAAAATATTTACCTATCATTTTCAGTCTCGACACGTTTTATTACAATTATTGCATAGATGGTGTACAGACAAATTCATATCCCATCGCATTAGACCTTGTCTGACACGTTTCCTTAATTCCCTCCGTAATCTACGGGATCCTATGTACTATATTTAGGTATTAAGTATTCTATGTAATTAGAATATCATCCGATATCCGAAAATCATTTCATATTAAAAATCCTTTATCTAACCGTGCAAGATGAATACTGCAACCAGTTCAAGTTCCTCGAATTCCGCCAGCTATTCCGATACGGATTTTCATGTAGTGACCCGAACTTTTCCATGTTTATATTAAATGAAAACTATATTTACATGATTAAATGTTTCCAACATGTTAAGCAATCAAATTTGTTAAGACTTGATTAATTGAAATAGGTTTCATGTAGACAATTGACCACCCAAGTTGACCGGCGATTCACGAACGTTAAAAACTTGTAAAAACTACATGATATATATATATATATATATATATATATATATATATATATATATATATATATATATATATATATATATTTAACATGAGATTATGATAAGTAAGTATCACACTAAGTATATTAACAATGAGTTATATACATAAAAATGAGACTATTGAATTAAGAAACTCGAAACGATATATATAACGATTATCGTTATAACAACGTCTTACTAAATACATATGAATCATATTAAGATATTGATACACTATGTTTAACATAATAAAATGATAATTAAATATATCATTAAGTGTGTTAACAATGAACTACATATGTAAAACAAGACTACTAACTTAAGGATTTCGAAACAAGATATATATGTAACGATTATCGTTGTAATGACGTTTTAATATATATATATATATATATATATATATATATATATATATATATATATATATATATATATATATATATCGTATTAAGATATATTCATACACCATGTTATAATGATAATATGATAATTTAACATCTCATTAGATATAATAAACAATGGGTTAACTACATTAAATAAGATCGTTAACTTAAAGGTTTCAAAACAACACTTACATGTAACGACTAATGATGACTTAACGACTCAGTTAAAATGTGTATACATGTAGTATATTAAGATGTATTAATACACTTTTGGAAGACTTCAAGACATATATAAAAACACTCATACTTATCAAAGTTGGTCACAATTACATTCTCATTCGTTTTCATCAACAATTCTACTCGTATCCATCTGTATTCGTACTCGTACAATACCCAGCTTCTAGATGTATTTACTATTGGTATATACACTTCAATGATCAGCTCTTAGCAGCCTTAATGAGTCATCTAAACATGTGAGAACCATTATTTGTAATCTAGTATGAATTATTTAGCAAGATTACAAAAATATTATAAATCATTCATGAATTATTTACAAGAAAACAAACTTACATATCCTTTATATCTAATCCATATACCACGACCCAAAACACATACAAACACCTTCATTCTTCAATCTTCTTCATCTAATTGATCTCTCTCAAGTTCTATCTTCAAGTTCTAAGTGTTCTTCATTAACTGTGAATCGCAGCAAATAAGAGAGAACATTAACTGTGAATGACAATGATTATAGAAGACGGAATTAGGGACTCCGAAATATAAGAGAAAATATAAAACCCAACAACAACCCAGAAATTTCAAACCGTGAATATTAATACGAATAAGCAATATAAAGACACTGTATAATTAAGAATAGTATCACCCAAGGTAAGAGTAGAAGTAAACAGATTTTTCTGGTGGAAGATTGAAAAGAAGGATGACGGAAATGATAATTAGGAAAATATCAAGGATTAGAACTGAATTAAGCATTATCACTATCTTTTGGATGTATAAACTAAGAAAGAAAGTATAGGAATGGTGAGAATAATGGAACGGAAGAGTTTAATTTATAATGGAAATATCAGACAGAGTAATCGAGGCAGATTATCGTATTTAATTATAGAGATCTTAATTTCCTTACTCGCCGAAGAATCAAATCTTTTAGATTTCGAAGATTTTCTTTAAATCCCTTGAATTCTGAATTCAACCATGACTACGTCAAAAGTTATGACAAAACTTACTTTCCTCATTTCACTCTTTTGCGATAGCTTCACTCGTACTGTTCTCATAAACGATTTGTTTTATCCAAATTATTCAATGGTGATAAAACTCTATTTATCAACTCATATTCGTCATGAAAACATTTTTATTATTAGCCATCACCACCTCACTCAAATTTCGGGACGAAATTTCTTTAACGGGTAGGTACTGTGACGACCCGGAAATTTCCGACCAAATTTAAACTTAATCTGATTATGAAATCGACACGATAAGCAAAGTCTGTAATGTTGAGTCTCAAAATTTTTGAACTGTTTTAATATATTCAGTTAACCTTTGACGAATCCCGAAGATTCACGAACAAATGTGTGTAATTAAAAATGTAAAATAATAATAAAAATTAAGTATTATTAAAATGAATATATATATGATATGAAACTATATATATATATATATATATATATATATATATATATATATAAAACTCTTTTAATAAATATATAAATGTATAAATACTAAATATTCAACATAGGTTATCATATATCATATAACATTAATATATTAGATGTAATTATAAGTTAAAATATAGTAGTTATGGAAATATTATTATTACATTTACTATTGCTATTAATATTAATATTAATATTATTACTATTATCATTATTTTTTTGTTATTATTATTAGTAATTTACTATTTATTATAATTATTAGTATTTTGTATTATTAATAAAATTATCCATATAATTATTATTAATATATATATTAGTTAATGATATTACTTAAATATAAATAATAAAACTATAAAACCGTACCATTTTGTTAGGAGTCCCAATCAATTTCTCCTTTTTAATTGTTTATATATTTACAATTTGATTCTTCAGATCAATGATCCTCAACGCATACAAAAATCAATCACTTTATAGTACAGCATCAAATAGTCAATTCCAATTCATAGACACAAACAAGAAGTAGTTTCATGTCATTTTCTACTTTCTATTTTAATTTTATTTTTCTGTACGATTAATTGATTCGTTCGATTTGGTGTTGCTGTACATCAATTTGTTCTTTGATGTTCCAATAAACCAACCAACTATCAAACTTTTATAAATATATATACATATTACATGACACATACAATGAAAACAAACTAACACCCGACATCACTCCTATTACAACAATCGATCATATCAAGTTATCAATTAAATTATTCGATTAACATGCTTAATATTGTATATATATCGCCATTACCTCCTGCTATTCAAGAAGAAAAACCCAAAGCATTCCATCTTATTTCTTCTTCTGTACAACACTTTCACCATCATCTAAACTTCACATCTCTATTATCTAATTACATATATATGCATAAACATATAGATATACTATTAACAAAACCATCGCTAATTATGATTCCTAGTTTATGTCGACAACCACTCAAGGTTACCTCAACAAGCTCGAAAGTTTAAAGGTTTGAAGCAACGTAAACGAGCCACTGTAGGGGATGGTTTAGATGAACTTCAGACCACCAATTGAACACCCTTCCATCGCCACCTGAATGGTATTATTACTCGACTTTTTCTACTGATTGCTACTCTCTACTTTTAACCGCTTCTAGCCCAAAAAGAGACACCACCTTTGTTGTTTTTCCACCCTGAACCATCATGATTAACTGTTACATTTAACCCTTCGAATAAACTATTTCTTTTTCCATCAAACGCCTCTTCTTGTTTTGCTATGGACCAAAAACCGTCATCTTGGGTACCGCTACTTGCTACTGTATTTTCCTGATATGTTCCGAGCCTTAAAGATGATGATATATGGAAACAATAAAGCGATTATGAAAGATAATGAATAAGGAGGATGTCAAGATAATGATGAAATATATTGAGGGCAATTGATTGACGAGTATATGTTAACATATATATAATGACTATAATAATAAAAAGGCTAATCATGCAAGAAAAGGATCATAATGCCTTGTGTCATTTTCTTTCCCTAGTGGTCGACCAAAGGGGGCAATCAAAAGAGACGTTTAAAATTTTTGTAACTATGATGATAAAGGTGCTAAGCATATGTGATTGTAGAGTTTCTTTTTCTCCACTAGCAGGTAACCATAAAACCATATCCGAACCTTAACTTTGGCCGATTAAAGGCAATTAAGATTGGACTACATAATTTCTCTTGGGCTTAAAAACTTGGGTTGTTATTGGACTGCCTAACTTGCTAATATTGCTTGACGACTCGCTGCTAGTTCCTGTTTGTTGCAGTTTGATTGTATATTCCTTGTTCGATCAACCCCAAGAACTACCATATCTTTCTCTCCCTCTCCTACCTTCGCCATGTAAGCCCACCTTACACCAACCCTCACTTTACCACTCTCTTCTGTGAACCTATAAAACTGCCACTATCTATCTTCTGTTTTGATATTGAAACAACCAAAAAATGGAGCCAAAACATCAAAATATATTACTCGCACAAAGTTAAAGATAGTGCCGATATTATCATTCATCATTATGTACACAATATAGCAAACAAAGCAGATTAATTAAAAAGAGAAAAGTTGATAACTAGTGGGAGCCGATTTTATATCATTTATGATTATGAATTATTGAAGGTTAAGGAGACAACCGAGACCCCATTTATTAAATTTTTTTTTAAAAGTCGAGCTAGTGATGAATAAAAATGATGATGGATAGATGTTCGATGATGTATAATGAAAATGATGATGGTTAGAATGATGATGACGATGGGGGAGACGAAATGATATCGATGATGAAAAGTTAATGATGTAGATGATGATGATATTTAGGATACGGGTAAAATGATGAATATGGTTATGATCATGATGATAACTCTATTTGTTTTCTGTTCGATTTCACCACGATCACACTCGATCATTCGATTTCTCGTTCTCTCGAAGGGTATAAACTATAATTCAATCTTTTCATTTTTGGTAATGGAAATTGTGATATATATATATATATATTATATAGTTATGATTATGATAAACATATATTCATTATTATTATTATTATTTTTATTATTATTATTATTATTATTATTATTATTATTATTATTATTATTATTATTATTATTATTATTATTATTATTATTGTTAATATCATTCTTATTATCATTGTTAGTAAAAGTATTATTATTAAAAGTAACATCTTTAGTACCATTATTATTATTAATAAAGTGTTCATTATATTAAAAATTACTGATATTATTATTATTATTAATATAATAATTATTATTACAACTATGATTATTTTTACCAAAACTATTATTTTGTAAACAAAAGATTATATATATAAAAATAAATACAATAACCATAACTTAAATATATAAATACTTTATAGGTTAATAATATAAAAATTATCACTAATAATTATATAAATATTGGTTCGATTACAACCATGTATATTAATAAAAATATAAATGATATAGGTTCGTGAATCCGAGGCCAACCCTGCATTGTTCAATATCGTCATATGTATTTTTACTACAAAATACAGTATGGTGAGTTTCATTTGACCCCTTTTATTCTTTACATTTTTGGGCTGAGAATACATGCAAATGCTTTATTAACTGTTTTACAATATTTATATGCGTGAGTTTCATTTGCTCCCTTTTACTCTTTATATTTTTGGGACTGAGAATACATGCGCTGTTTTTACAACTGCTTTATTAAATGCTTCTGAAATACATTTTGAACTGCGAATACATGAAATGCTTTTATAAATGTTTGACGAGATAGACACAAGCAAAACATTCCTCGAATGAATTATTATGCAGACAGAAGTTCTGCGGATTATTGTCGAATTATGTGGACATGATAATTGCCACCATCGAATTATGTGGACATGATAATTGCCACCATTGAATTATGTGGACATGATAATTGCCACCAATTGATAAGAATGTTATATATCGAGAGAATGATTTTATACACAGGTTATGTGTATGTTATTTTTATGCACAAGATATGTGTACGGTTACTATGATTTATGAAAATGGTTTCGTACACGAGAAAGATGTACTGTATTTAAAAGATAGAGCATGTACATTACAGGTGGGTATAGGATTCGGGCCCATTTGTACCATGCATCATTTAAATTTTGTGGTCTATCAAAATGATGAATTTTATTGTTTTATGATAAACTTATGAACTCACCAACCTTTTTGGTTGACACTTTAAAGCATGTTTATTCTCAGGTATGAAAGAAATCTTCCGCTGTGCATTTGCTCATATTACATGGAGTCGTTCATAGCATATAGAGGTCAGAACCTCGCAATGGGACTAACTGTTGAAGACTTCGTCCAGATGGATTAGGACGGGGCGCTTCAGTTGGTATCAGAGCGGTGGTCTTAGCGAACCAGGTCTTGCATTAGTATGTCTAACTGATAGTCATTAGGATGCATTAGTGAGTCTGGACTTCGACCGTGTCTGCATGTCAAAAGTTTTGCTTGTCATTTTTGTCGAAAATCATCGGCTTATCTTCCTTAGGAAATTACCTGCTTATCATTCCTAGTCTAGACACATCTTACTGCATTGATTGCATGAATAGTGTATAGACAAATCCATATCTTAGCGTATCTGTTACTGTAAACTTTGCCTGTCGTATTCCGTAGATTCCTCCGTAACTTATGGGATTTTAGTATTATATATGCATATGTAAATTATGTATTGCAGGGTACTAATCTACATCCTATTCTATTTCTTATCGAAAATCCTTCATCTGATCGTACGGGATGAATCCTTCAACCAGTTCGAGTCCCTCGAATTCCGATAGCTATTCCGATAGTTATTCCGATAGTTATACCGACAGCTATTCCGACATGGACGTTCACCTAAGCTCCGCAAAGCAGCGTCAGCAGAATGAATCACCCAATCATCCATCCCCAATTCATAAGATGAGTTCGTAGTCGACTTAATCAATGGAGACGAGAAGAAGGCAATCCTTTCCATCAACCAAATTCACCTCTTGGTGAAGAACCTGAAGCACTTACCGGCGAACCGGTCCGAAACACCATTTTCACCCTCATTTCCCGAATATCTCACCACGATTATATTCTATCTAAAATTCTAAACCTTATTCATCCGCTCGTTTTGACCGACAATCATCCCAGAATAATGGAAGAAGTCAACGAGCTTCGCTCTCGAGTAATCAATTTAGAAAACATGGTGCAAAACTTACCAGCTTCAGTAACATCACCGGCACCAACAGTACCACCAACAACTCAAGTTTCAACAAAACACGCCTCAACATCTCATTATGTACCTCGAGCATAATCATCGTTCTACGAATCGTTCTACATCATTTATCTTCGTTCGTCATGACGATTATGTAATCTCTAATGTTGTAGAGATTATACATTCTTGTTCTAACGGTAAATCAAATGAGTTTAATATCATATTAACTCATTAAATCCATGATTATATCTGAAGAAAATATATATGTAAATATATTTTCATAAAGATTGTAATTAAAAATTCTTTTGTACAAACGGTTATTGGTGAAAATATTTTAACGGGTAGGTAATACCCGAGGAATACTTAGATTTCACATTAATAAGTTACAGTGTACATTCTTCGAATCTGATTCAACAGTCATTTACTATCCTACTTACACCCACAGATATACGTATCCGTTCACCGCAGAATAACCATTCTCATTCAATTTCATATTTGGATTTTGACCTATCAGAATCCAACAAGTGGCATAATGAAGAAAACATTGGACAAAATAAAATTTGTTAGAAACAAACAAATTAACTATGAGAAATTTTGTTAAGAATCCACGCTAACCAAATCCTAGCTAACTGTTCCTAGCTAACTGATTACATTTTATTTATCGCAATTTAATTATCGCAATTTACATTCTCGCAATTTTATTTATCGTCATTTAATTTCTGTTATTTACTTTACGCACTTTATTTATCGTCATTTAATTTCTGTTATTTATTTTACGCACTTTAGATATCGGGACACGTATACAAAGTTTTGACATATCATATCGACGCATCTATATATATTATTTGGAATAACCATAGACACTCTATATGTAGTAATGCTGGAGTTAGCTATACAGGGTTGAGGTTGATTCTACAATAATATATATAGTTTGAGTTGTGATCGAGTTTGAGACGTATACGGGTCACAATACGTATTAATTAATTTGGATATTATATATTAAGCTATATATGAATTATTGGACTATTAATTGTGGACTATCAACTGTGTACTGCTGACATTGGACAATTAAAATGAATTAAAATATTGATTATAACATATGAAACTAAACATTTCTTCAAGTTTACCACTTGATCTCATCTTAAACCTCATTTGTAACTTGACGGTTACAATCTGCATTCAAACTTTTCATGATTCTTGAAAACACCTCAATATAGAGGATGAACCAAACGCATTTCATCTACGGAAGGAAAGATTTATGCATATAGTTATGCACCTGAAGACACTCGGAACTTGAGTAAACGTTTAACACATATCTGCGCTAGCTTCTTTGGCATCATTATTACCCAAAATAACTTTACAATTCCTTCTCAAGGTAGCAAATTTTGTCACAGCTCCAGCAAGTTAACTTCGATTTTTCGTTCGAAACAACCTTACTATAACCTTGATATATATGCGTGCTCTTTTATTGTTACCAGGGTACCTTTTATATTCCATCATATTACCAGCAGACGTAGCAGCAACCTCGTTGCTCCTTGGCTTAAATCTCTCCGATAAATCACTATATTTATCTATTGAAGTCTCATCATGTACTCATCCGCATTTTGTAACAAGAATTGCCATACCGATTACCGGGAATTAACAAATCTGTATTGTGAGTCTCGCAACGTTTCTACATCAAAAGTTATATGTATACATATAACATTTACCTCTTAGGATTATGATCTTCCATTCTAAAATTCTGAAAAGCACCTAGTCTGCGAATCAATACTCTAAATGTTGAAAAGGCTGAATGAAGCAGCAGAAACTATAGACAACCGTAACAGTCAAAAATTTGAAATTGGAAAACGGATTGAGCAAAGTATGAAGGAGGCTATGGACAAATCACAAGGACTAACCCTGCCTTCAAAGAATTCAAATGATTCAGTAACTGTTGACGTCATTAACGAATACCTTGTTTCTGGCTCCAAACTCTTGCGAACAGATTTTTTTTACTATCCTTCGATATTAGAAATTCCAAGATATCATCTTATCTTTCATTATAAATATCCTCCATATTTCTGAAAATATTTTCATAACTATTCTTATCTGAAATCATTAATCTCTTAGTGCTACCAGTGTTACATCATATAGAAACTGTTAGTTTCTATATTCTGTAAACTTTCGAGCTTAAAATATGAATGTTATTGAAGTAATGTTGAGAACTGATGCATGAGTTAGTATAATATAATGACACTTGATCAACGTGATTATATTACAGTAAATCATACTGAGTTTCTAATGGAACGTGATGATTCACCGATCATAACGTCATCATGTGCCATGTTACCTAACTCTTTCATTCTGCTTAATTTCTGAACATATCAAGAAAGTATATTCTTGATAGTTATATACTCAGTGATTCTGGTAATTTGACAAATCAAATCGTGCTAATACATTCCTCTCTGCTTAGAATACTATAATCATTCGAAACTTCATACTTACGAATTCTGGACCATTACTTGCGGAAAGAAAACAAAAGCATGAAGCTCCGAAATAGAAAGGGGGTATAAATCGCAGCAAATAAGAGAGAACATTAACTGTGAATGACAATGATTATAGAAGACGGAATTAGGGACTCCGAAATATAAGAGAAAATATAAAACCCAACAACAACCCAGAAATTTCAAACCGTGAATATTAATACGAATAAGCAATATAAAGACACTGTATAATTAAGAATAGTATCACCCAAGGTAAGAGTAGAAGTAAACAGATTTTTCTGGTGGAAGATTGAAAAGAAGGATGACGGAAATGATAATTAGGAAAATATCAAGGATTAGAACTGAATTAAGCATTATCACTATCTTTTGGATGTATAAACTAAGAAAGAAAGTATAGGAATGGTGAGAATAATGGAACGGAAGAGTTTAATTTATAATGGAAATATCAGACAGAGTAATCGAGGCAGATTATCGTATTTAATTATAGAGATCTTAATTTCCTTACTCGCCGAAGAATCAAATCTTTTAGATTTCGAAGATTTTCTTTAAATCCCTTGAATTCTGAATTCAACCATGACTACGTCAAAAGTTATGACAAAACTTACTTTCCTCATTTCACTCTTTTGCGATAGCTTCACTCGTACTGTTCTCATAAACGATTTGTTTTATCCAAATTATTCAATGGTGATAAAACTCTATTTATCAACTCATATTCGTCATGAAAACATTTTTATTATTAGCCATCACCACCTCACTCAAATTTCGGGACGAAATTTCTTTAACGGGTAGGTACTGTGACGACCCGGAAATTTCCGACCAAATTTAAACTTAATCTGATTATGAAATCGACACGATAAGCAAAGTCTGTAATGTTGAGTCTCAAAATTTTTGAACTGTTTTAATATATTCAGTTAACCTTTGACGAATCCCGAAGATTCACGAACAAATGTGTGTAATTAAAAATGTAAAATAATAATAAAAATTAAGTATTATTAAAATGAATATATATATGATATGAAACTATATATATATATATATATATATATATATATATATATATATATATATATATATATATATATAAAACTCTTTTAATAAATATATAAATGTATAAATACTAAATATTCAACATAGGTTATCATATATCATATAACATTAATATATTAGATGTAATTATAAGTTAAAATATAGTAGTTATGGAAATATTATTATTACATTTACTATTGCTATTAATATTAATATTAATATTATTACTATTATCATTATTTTTTTGTTATTATTATTAGTAATTTACTATTTATTATAATTATTAGTATTTTGTATTATTAATAAAATTATCCATATAATTATTATTAATATATATATTAGTTAATGATATTACTTAAATATAAATAATAAAACTATAAAACCGTACCATTTTGTTAGGAGTCCCAATCAATTTCTCCTTTTTAATTGTTTATATATTTACAATTTGATTCTTCAGATCAATGATCCTCAACGCATACAAAAATCAATCACTTTATAGTACAGCATCAAATAGTCAATTCCAATTCATAGACACAAACAAGAAGTAGTTTCATGTCATTTTCTACTTTCTATTTTAATTTTATTTTTCTGTACGATTAATTGATTCGTTCGATTTGGTGTTGCTGTACATCAATTTGTTCTTTGATGTTCCAATAAACCAACCAACTATCAAACTTTTATAAATATATATACATATTACATGACACATACAATGAAAACAAACTAACACCCGACATCACTCCTATTACAACAATCGATCATATCAAGTTATCAATTAAATTATTCGATTAACATGCTTAATATTGTATATATATCGCCATTACCTCCTGCTATTCAAGAAGAAAAACCCAAAGCATTCCATCTTATTTCTTCTTCTGTACAACACTTTCACCATCATCTAAACTTCACATCTCTATTATCTAATTACATATATATGCATAAACATATAGATATACTATTAACAAAACCATCGCTAATTATGATTCCTAGTTTATGTCGACAACCACTCAAGGTTACCTCAACAAGCTCGAAAGTTTAAAGGTTTGAAGCAACGTAAACGAGCCACTGTAGGGGACGGTTTAGATGAACTTCAGACCACCAATTGAACACCCTTCCATCGCCACCTGAATGGTATTATTACTCGACTTTTTCTACTGATTGCTACTCTCTACTTTTAACCGCTTCTAGCCCAAAAAGAGACACCACCTTTGTTGTTTTTCCACCCTGAACCATCATGATTAACTGTTACATTTAACCCTTCGAATAAACTATTTCTTTTTCCATCAAACGCCTCTTCTTGTTTTGCTATGGACCAAAAACCGTCATCTTGGGTACCGCTACTTGCTACTGTATTTTCCTGATATGTTCCGAGCCTTAAAGATGATGATATATGGAAACAATAAAGCGATTATGAAAGATAATGAATAAGGAGGATGTCAAGATAATGATGAAAT
Source organism: Rutidosis leptorrhynchoides (assembly GCF_046630445.1). NCBI lineage: Eukaryota > Viridiplantae > Streptophyta > Magnoliopsida > Asterales > Asteraceae > Rutidosis > Rutidosis leptorrhynchoides. The sequence continues at coordinate 646,284,037 of NC_092334.1, forward strand.
ATATTGAGGGCAATTGATTGACGAGTATATGTTAACATATATATAATGACTATAATAATAAAAAGGCTAATCATGCAAGAAAAGGATCATAATGCCTTGTGTCATTTTCTTTCCCTAGTGGTCGACCAAAGGGGGCAATCAAAAGAGACGTTTAAAATTTTTGTAACTATGATGATAAAGGTGCTAAGCATATGTGATTGTAGAGTTTCTTTTTCTCCACTAGCAGGTAACCATAAAACCATATCCGAACCTTAACTTTGGCCGATTAAAGGCAATTAAGATTGGACTACATAATTTCTCTTGGGCTTAAAAACTTGGGTTGTTATTGGACTGCCTAACTTGCTAATATTGCTTGACGACTCGCTGCTAGTTCCTGTTTGTTGCAGTTTGATTGTATATTCCTTGTTCGATCAACCCCAAGAACTACCATATCTTTCTCTCCCTCTCCTACCTTCGCCATATAAGCCCACCTTACACCAACCCTCACTTTACCACTCTCTTCTGTGAACCTATAAAACTGCCACTATCTATCTTCTGTTTTGATATTGAAACAACCAAAAAATGGAGCCAAAACATCAAAATATATTACTCGCACAAAGTTAAAGATAGTGCCGATATTATCATTCATCATTATGTACACAATATAGCAAACAAAGCAGATTAATTAAAAAGAGAAAAGTTGATAACTAGTGGGAGCCGATTTTATATCATTTATGATTATGAATTATTGAAGGTTAAGGAGACAACCGAGACCCCATTTATTAAATTTTTTTTTAAAAGTCGAGCTAGTGATGAATAAAAATGATGATGGATAGATGTTCGATGATGTATAATGAAAATGATGATGGTTAGAATGATGATGACGATGGGGGAGACGAAATGATATCGATGATGAAAAGTTAATGATGTAGATGATGATGATATTTAGGATACGGGTAAAATGATGAATATGGTTATGATCATGATGATAACTCTATTTGTTTTCTGTTCGATTTCACCACGATCACACTCGATCATTCGATTTCTCGTTCTCTCGAAGGGTATAAACTATAATTCAATCTTTTCATTTTTGGTAATGGAAATTGTGATATATATATATATATATATATATATATATATATATATATATATATATATATATATATATATATATATATATATATATATATATATATTATAGTTATGATTATGATAAACATATATTCATTATTATTATTATTTTTATTATTATTATTATTATTATTATTATTATTATTATTATTATTATTATTATTATTATTATTATTATTATTATTATTATTATTATTATTATTATTATTGTTAATATCATTCTTATTATCATTGTTAGTAAAAGTATTATTATTAAAAGTAACATCTTTAGTACCATTATTATTATTAATAAAGTGTTCATTATATTAAAAATTACTGATATTATTATTATTATTAATATAATAATTATTATTACAACTATGATTATTTTTACCAAAACTATTATTTTGTAAACAAAAGATTATATATATAAAAATAAATACAATAACCATAACTTAAATATATAAATACTTTATAGGTTAATAATATAAAAATTATCACTAATAATTATATAAATATTGGTTCGATTACAACCATGTATATTAATAAAAATATAAATGATATAGGTTCGTGAATCCGAGGCCAACCCTGCATTGTTCAATATCGTCATATGTATTTTTACTACAAAATACAGTATGGTGAGTTTCATTTGACCCCTTTTATTCTTTACATTTTTGGGCTGAGAATACATGCAAATGCTTTATTAACTGTTTTACAATATTTATATGCGTGAGTTTCATTTGCTCCCTTTTACTCTTTATATTTTTGGGACTGAGAATACATGCGCTGTTTTTACAACTGCTTTATTAAATGCTTCTGAAATACATTTTGAACTGCGAATACATGAAATGCTTTTATAAATGTTTGACGAGATAGACACAAGCAAAACATTCCTCGAATGAATTATTATGCAGACAGAAGTTCTGCGGATTATTGTCGAATTATGTGGACATGATAATTGCCACCATCGAATTATGTGGACATGATAATTGCCACCATTGAATTATGTGGACATGATAATTGCCACCAATTGATAAGAATGTTATATATCGAGAGAATGATTTTATACACAGGTTATGTGTATGTTATTTTTATGCACAAGATATGTGTACGGTTACTATGATTTATGAAAATGGTTTCGTACACGAGAAAGATGTACTGTATTTAAAAGATAGAGCATGTACATTACAGGTGGGTATAGGATTCGGGCCCATTTGTACCATGCATCATTTAAATTTTGTGGTCTATCAAAATGATGAATTTTATTGTTTTATGATAAACTTATGAACTCACCAACCTTTTTGGTTGACACTTTAAAGCATGTTTATTCTCAGGTATGAAAGAAATCTTCCGCTGTGCATTTGCTCATATTACATGGAGTCGTTCATAGCATATAGAGGTCAGAACCTCGCAATGGGACTAACTGTTGAAGACTTCGTCCAGATGGATTAGGACGGGGCGCTTCACTAAGTAATCATATAAGATCAAGAAACCTTTTTTATTTACAGTAGGTTATCTTTCTAATACAAGGTAATATTCATATTCAAACTTTGATTCGATTTCTATAACTATAAATATCTTAATTCAAGTAGTAATCTTACTTGAACTTGTTTTCGTGTCATGATTCTACTTCAAGAACTTCCAAGCCATCAAAGATCCTTTGAAGCTTAAGTTATTTTTACATCATTTCCATAAGGTTTACCTACTATACTTGAGGTAGTAATGGTGTTCATAACCTTGTTCGATTCCTATATATATAACTATCTTATTCGAAGATTGTAACATCTAATCACTAGAACATAGTTTAGTTAATTCAAAACTTGTTCGCAAACAAAGTTAATCCTTAAAAATTAACTTTTAAATTCAACTAAACACATGTTCTATATCTATATGATATGCTAACTTAATGATTTAAAACCTGGAAACACGAAGAACACCGTAAAACCGGATATACGCCGTCGCAGTGAAACCGGGGGCTGTTTTGGGTTAGATAATTAAAAACTATGATAATCTTTGATTTAAAAGTTGTTCTTCTGGGAAAATGATTTTTATTATTAACATGAAACTATATCTAAAAATCATGGTTAAACTCAAAGTGGAAGTATGTTTTCCAAAATGATCATCAAGACGTCGTTCTTTCGACTGAAATGACTACCTCTTACAAAAATGACTTGTAACTTATATTTCTGACTATAAACCTATAATTTTTATGTTTAGATTATTAATCTTTGGTTCGATATGAAACCATAGCAATTGGATTCACTCAAAACGGATTTAAAACGAAGAAATTATGGGTAAAACTAAATCGGATAATTTTGCTTGTTTTAGGTACATGAAACTTTGTAACAAATCTATACTAACCATAACTTAACTAACTTATATTGTATTATAGATGTATTCTAACATATATTATGTAATCTATATAGACCATAGACACGTATACAATGTTTTGACATATCATATCGACGTCATCTATATATATTATTTGGAACAACCATAGACACTCTATATGCGGTAATGATCGAGTTAGCTATAAAGGGTTGAGGTTGATTCCAAAATAATATATATACTTTGAGTTGTGATCGAGTCTGAGACTTGTATATACTAGGTCGTGGATTGATTCGAGATAATATATATTGATTTATTTCTGTACTACTAACTGTGGACAACTAATTGTGGACTACTAACGTTGGACTGTTAACTCAACAAATTTAAATCATTAAAATGTAATAAAATATGTTGTGAATGTATTTCGACCATACTTTGATGTATATGTATATATTTGTTATAGGTTCGTGAATCGACCAGTGGCCAAGTCTTATTTTCTGACGAAGGAAAAATCTGTGAAAGTGAGTTATAGTCCCATTTTTACAATCGAATATTTTTGGGATGAGAATACATGCAGTTTTTATAAATGATTTACAAAATAGACACAAGTACTTGAAAATTACATTCTATGATTGAATTATCTTATTGAATATCACCCCTTTTGCTTGGTAATCTAAGAATTAGTGAACGCCACTAATTGACGCGAATCCTGAAGATAGATCTATTGGGCCTAACAGACCCCATCCAGGTTATGGATGCTTTAGTACTTAGATTTCTATATACAAATGAGTGTTCCTGTATATTTGGGGATATTGTATATGCATTTTGTTAATGTCGGTTACCAGGTGTTCTTCATATGAATGATTTTTATACAAATGAGTGTTCCTATATGTATTATGAAAAATGAAATCTTGTGGTCTATTAATATAATTTGATATATAGGTTAAACCTATAACTCACCAACATTTTTGTTGACGTTTTAAGCATGTTTATTCTCAAGTGATTATTAAGAGTTTCCGCAGTTGCATGCTAAATTAAGGACAAGAATTGGAGTCAAGCATGCTTGTAACATATTGTTTAAAAACTGCATTCGGAGATTTAAATCGATGTGTAATATTATTGTAAACCATTATGTAATGGTCGAGTGTAAAACTGATATATTTGAGATTATCATTACTTGATAATCTACGTCATGCTTTTAAACCTTCATCGATAAAATAAAGGTTATGGTTTGTTTTTAAAATCGAATGCAGTCTTTGAAAAACGTCTCATATAGAGGTCAAAACCTCGCAACGAAATCAATTAATATGAAACGTTTATAATCGATATGAATGGGACATTTCATTTCACTCGAGCTCCGAAAGCAGTGTAACCGGAATGGATCAACCAATTAGCCATCACCTATCCTGGATGAATTGAGATGAGTTCGTTGTCGACTAAATCAATGGAGATGAGAAGAAGGAGATCCTTTCCACCAACCAAATTCACCTCTTGGCGAAGAACCTAAAGCACTCACCGGCGAACCTGATCGAAACACCATTTTCACCCTCATTTCCCGAATATCTCGTCATGATTATATACTATCTCAAATTCAAAACCTTATTCATTCGCTCGTTCCAACCGCCAACCATCCCGGGGTAATGGAAGAAGTCAATGAACTTCGTGCTCGAGTAATGGCTTTAGAGAATATGGTGCAAACTTTACAAGCACCAGCAGCACCACCAACGTCACCACCAACAGTACCAATACCACCAACAACACAAGCCTCAACCCCACACGTCTCAACATCACAATCTATACCTTGAGTATAATCTTCATTCTACATCTTGTTCTACATCGATTATCTTCGTCCCACGTATCGTTCTACATCGTTTTCTTCGATCTACATGGCGATTATGTAATCTCTAATATTTTAGAGATTATTTACTCTAGTTCTAACGATAAATCAAATGAGATTAATATCATATTAACTCATTAAATCCATGATTATATCTGAAGAAAATATATGTATATATATATATATATATATATATATATATATATATATATATTTTCATAAAGATTGTAATTAAAAATTCTTTTGTACAAACTGTTAATGTTGAAAATATTTTAACGGGTAGGTAATACCCGAGGAATATTTAGATTTCACATTAATAAGTTACATTGTACATTCTTCAATTCAAATTCATCAGTCATTAACAATACTATTCAAATCCACACATATACGTATCTGTTCACCGAAGAACAATTATTTTCATTCAAATTCAATTCCATATTCGAACTTTGACCAATCAGAATCCAAAGATTTGACAAGTGGCATAATGAAGAAAATAATGAACAAAATAAAATTGATTAGTAACCAATTAATTAACTACGTAAAATGTGAAAACTATACTAACCGAATCCTAGCTAACTGTTCCTAGCTAACTGTCCCTAGCTAACTGTTCCTATAACCGTTATGACTATTTCTTTATTACATTTTATTTATTGTCATTTTAATTATAGCAAATTTATTTATCGCAATTTTTATTATCGCAATTAAATTATCGCAATTTATTTATAGCAATTTTAATACTCGCAATTTTATTTATCATCATTTAATTACTGTTATTTATTTTACGCACTTTAAATATCGTCGGATAAATCGGGACACGTCACTACAACAAAATGGGAATATAGGAACTTTTTTTGGGACCTAGTAAAATAAGGTATTAAAAGCTACTTAGATAGGACTAGACGATATTTAGGGTCCTATTATGATATACCCTTTTAGAGTGGGGTCCTAAAGAGCTCTTTTCTGGGACACATTACTTTTTTGTGTCCTATTATCAAATATTTTCATAAGACACTTAGAAAATGGATCCTAATAGAGGAGCTTATAAGGCCTTTAATCGTTAGTGTCTCATTATGTGTTTATGTAATAGGACACTTGTTATGAAAGTCATATAAAATATATGTTTAGAGGCCATTTATTTCCGAGAGTCTTATTATATTGTAGCATAATAGGACATTTTGTACATATGTCCTATAAATGTATGTTATTATGATGAATTAGTTATTGGGGTCCTAATTATCATAATAGTTAATATGATATAATAGGACATGTAAATTGTGTACCATATAAAAGGACTTTATAAGACATTTAAATGTGTGTGTCTTATTATTTAGTAGAGTAATATGACACATGATATGACGGTCATATGAAAGATACTCTTTATAAGACATTTATTTGTGTGAGTCGTATTATAGTAGATATAATAGGACACTTAAATTCTTTAATAGGACATTTTTAGTTTTTGAGGTCATAATTATCATATGATTTGATATGACACTTTAATTGTGAATCATCAAATGTTTCGTTATACGACATTTAACGGTTTAGTGTCGCATTATATGTTAATTCAATATGATACTTTATATAAAATTTGTATGAAATAAACTATCATAGGACATTTATTTGTCCTAGTCGTATTATATATTTAGCTAATAGGACATGTAATACATATGTCGTATCATTTTCAATTTTTAGGACACTTTTAGTTTTTGGGGTCTTAATTACATATGATTTCATAGGATACTTTAATTGTGAATCATAAAAATGGTACTTTATAAGACATCTAACGGTTTAGTGTTATATTATGTGTTAATTTAATACGACACTTTATATAAAAGTCATATGAAATAAACTATCATAGGACATTTATTTGTCCTAGTCGTATTATATCTTAAGCTAATAGGACATGTAATACTTATGTCGTATTATTGTAAATTTTTAGGACACTTTTATTATTTAATACGAAAGAGGAGTTTTTAGGGTCTTAATTATTATATGATTTAATAGGACACTTTAATTGTGAATCATTAAATGTGACTTTATAACACATTTAACGGTTTGATGTCACATCATATGTTAATTTAATAGCACACTTTATATAACAGTCATAGGAAATAAACTATCATAGAACGTTTATTTGTCCTAGTCGTATTACATTAGAAGATAATTGGACACTTGGATTCTTTAATATAACAAAGGAGTTTTTGGGGTCTTAACTATAATATGAATTCATATGACACTTTAATTGTGAATCATTAAATGGAACTTTATAAGATATTTAGCGGTTTGATGTCGCAATATGTATTAATTTAATATGACACTTTATATAAATATCATATTAAATATACTATTGTAGGACACTTAATGTACTAGTCGTATTCCCATAGTCTCAGTCAATTAATTAACTAGTTAGTAACCCGTGATTCACAGGTTCAACATAAAACATTTCATAAGATTAATTGACATATATGTTAATTATAATTTTTCTATAATAATTGACATATATTAATACGGCTTGTAAACTGTTTATTGATAGTATTTATATTCATATTTACCAATAAAAGATATAGATATGAGACAACATGTGACATATAGATACACATTGATATGTTGCTGTACAAATTTAAATACAATATTAACATGATCATTTTTAATGGAGAATATTAACACATTCATATTTAAACTCGATATACCTTAAGCTCGATACGTGTTTCAAGAGTATTATCCTGGGTAAGATTCAAAAGCAATTCATTATCAACCAAGAATTTTCTAAAGGCCATCTTGAGTGCAATTTCAATTGCTGTAGAACCGTTGTCTGAAAAGTATACTCGAGAAGCCTATCCTACAAAAAATAATTTTAACATAATTTGTAACTATGACACTAGTAGATGATGTCATCACATATGTAAGATTATAAAAATAAATAAAACCAACCTTTTCCTACACTTTGAAGAAAAAGCTCAGCACATTCGAGGGCTGGCTCGTAAACATTCTCAGGGAACATTACATGCCCAAACCTCGCAGCAGTATAACCCATATCTCGTGCCAACTTTATCTGAACCCACCTAAACAAGTAAGAACCATTGAGAAAAAATTTAAAGTTACCCTTCAACCAACTAAATATATTTGATGATTCAAGTTGAATTATAAACATTGATATAAAAATTTAGCAAGTGAAAGTTCTTAATATAATAAATTTCACTCCGATCCTTCTAATTACATTACTGATGTGATACATCAACAATATTTCATGAAGAAATGATTAAATGATACACAAAAATCATAAAATGACCTGAAAAGCAGCATTAGGTCCATGTGTCCACCAGCTTGCACAAGCGTCAAAGATTTGAGTAATACAGTCCTCATCCTTCACCAATAAAGAAAAAGGAGCTCAAATTTGACCGCACCAACTAACGAGTGTCAAACGTATACTCATAACAATTCAACCTTTAGGTGGCAAAATGGGCATGTTAACTCAAAGTATATATATTATTTGAGAATCAACCTCAACCCTGTATAGAGAACTCGAACATTACTGCATATAGAGTGTCTATGGTGATTCCAAATAATATATATAGATGCGTCGATATGATATGTCAAAACCTTGTATACGTGTCCCGATATTTAAAGTGCGTAAAATAAATAACAGAAATTAAATGACGATAAACTAAATTGCGATAAAAAAACTGCGATAAATAAAATGTAATCAGTTAGCTAGGAACAGTTAGCTAGGAACAGTTAGCGTGGATTCTTAACACAATTTCTCATAGTTAATTAGTCTGTTTCTAACAAATTTTATTTTGTCATATGTTTTCTTCATTATGCCACTTGTTGGATTCTGATAGGTCAAAATCCGAATGTGAAATTGAATAAAAAAAATAGTTATTCTGCGGTGAACGGATACGTATATCGGTGGTTGTAAGTAAGATAGTGAATGACTGTTGAATCAGATTCGAAGAATGTACAGTATAACTTATTAATGTGAAATCTAAATATTCCTCGGGTATTACCTACCCGTTAAAATATATCATCATTAACAGTTTGTATGAAAGAATTTTTAATTACAATCTTTATGAAAATATACATACATATATATTTTCTTCAGATGTAATTATGGATTTAATGAGTCAATATGATATTAAACTTATTAAATTTTCGGTTTGAGCTAAGATAAATAATCTCTAAAACTTTTAGAAACCACATATTCTTCGCAGAATATTTCTTCAATGAAGTTATGAATTAATACTTCATCTTTCATTTTTGTTGGTACTCTTTGGTATCCATGGTGCGTATGACGTTGATGTTCGCGTGAAAGATTGTGAAGTTGAGGTTTGCGATGCGGTTATTTTTGGTGGTGGTAATGGTATTGTTGGCATTGGTGGTGGTAGTGGTTATGCTGCTGGTGCTGCTGCTGGTGTTTGTAACATTCGCACCATATTGTCTAAAGTCACTACCCGAGCGCGAAGCTCGTTGACTTCTTCTATTACACCGGGGTGATTTTCGGTTCGGACTAGCGGATAAATATAATCTAGAATTTGGTATAGTATATAATCGTGGGGAGATACTCTGGAAATGAGAGAAAAGATGGTGTTTCGAACAGGTTCACCGGTAAGTGCTTCAGGTTCTTCGCCAATAGGGCAATGTGGCGGATGGAAAGGATCACCTTCTTCTTGTCTCCAATGATTGAGGAGGCTATGAACCCATCAGATGAATTGGGGATGGCTGATTGATGGATTCATTCTGATGACACCGCTTTCGGAGCTTAGGTGAATATCCATGTCGGAATAGCTGTCGGAATAGCTGTCGGAATAACTATCGGAATAGCTATCGAAATCTGAGGGACTCGAACTGGTTGAGGGATTCATCTCGTACGATCCGATGAATGATTTTTGATAAGAAATAGATTATAGGATGTAGATTAGTACCCTGCAATACATAATTTACATATGCATATATAATACTAAAATTCCATAAATTACGGAGGAATCTACAGAAAATGTCAGGCAAAGTTACCGTAACAGATACGCTAAGATATGAAGTAGCAGATACGTTAAGATATGAATTTTGTCTATACACTATTCATGCAATCCAGGCAGTAAGATATGTCTAGATTAAGAATGATAAACAAGTGATTCCCTAAGAATGATAAGCAGGTAATTTTCGACACGAAATGATAAGCAAAACTTTTGACATACAGACACGGTCGAAGTCCAGACTCACTAATGCATCCTAACGACTTATCAGTTAGACACACTAATGCAGACCTGATTCGCTAAGACCACCGCTCTGATACCAACTGTAGAGACCCGTCCTAATCCATCCGGACAAAGTCCATATCGATTATAAACGATTCACAACAGTTGATTACATTGCGAGGTACTTGACCTCTATATGATACATTTTACAAACATTGCATTCGTTATTAAAAACACAAACTTTCATTACATCGAAAGTTGACGACAAGCATACCATTTCATAATATATTCAAACTATAAATGACTTGATAATAATCTTGATGAACTTAACGACTCGAATGCAACGTCTTTTGAAATATGTCATGAATGACTCCAAGTAATATCTCTAAGATGAGCAAATGCACAGCGAAAGATTTTTTTCATACTTGAGAATAAACATGCTTTAAAGTGTCAACCAAAAGGTTGGTGAGTTCATTAGTTTATCATAAATAATCATTTCATAATTTTAATAGACCACAAGATTTCATATTTCCATTTCTCATAAACATACGTCACATGCATAGAGACAAAAATATCATTCATATGGATTGAACACCTAGTAACCGACATTCACAATATGCATATAAGAATATCCCCATCATTCCGGGATCCTCCTTCGGACATGATATAAATTTCAAAGTACTAAAGCATCCGGTACTTTGGATGGGGCTTGTTGGGCCCGATAGATCTATCTTTAGAGTTCGCGTCAATTAGGGTGTCTGTTCCCTAATTCTTAGATTACCAGACTAAAAGGGGGCATATTCAGTTTCGATCATTCAACCATAGAACGTAATTTCGATTACTTGTGTCTATTTCGTAAAACAGTTATAAAAGTTGCGCATGTATTCTCAGCCCAAAAATATAAAGGGTAAAAAGGCAAATGAAACTCACCATACTGTATTTTGTAGTAAAAATACATATGACGTCATTTAACAAGTATATGGTTGGCCTCGAATTCACGAACCTATATTAAATATATATATTAACACACTATAATATAAATCAATTAAGTTTATATATTTTGTTATGTATTAAGATCAATATTCTTATATATAATCTTATTAATAATTATAATACGTTATGATACTTATTTGATATTTAGTTAATGTTATATCAATAATATTAGTTAAAACATAATTTTATGTAATATTAATATACTTTATGTGATAAATATATTTTATATATATAAATCTTTAGTTTTTGTAAAATTAATAATTTTAGAATTTCTAGATTAAGAATAATAATAATAATAATGATACTAATAGTAGTAATTTTAATAAATAAATAAAAAATGATAGTTTTACTAATAATGATAAAGTAAAGATGATAGTTTTAGCAAAAATAATTATTTTTAATAATGATAATAATAATAATAATTATAATAACTATAAAACTAATAATTTTATTGCTAATGGTATTTATGATACTGGTTTAATTGTAGTATTAATCCTAATGGTAGAATAATAATAATGATAATAAATAATAACAATAATTAATAATAATAATAATAATAATAATACTAATAATAAGGATATTAATAATTCTACCTCAAATTAGTAAACAAGCTTTAAAAAGAATAAACTGCCACTGCTAGGACTCGAACCTACAACCTCTCGGTCACACACACAGGTTCCTAACCATCCCTCCACTTCCGTCTTTCTGAATAAGTAGTACCCGCACATAATATAACCCGTATGTTTTCTGGTTCCCATTTACAACCCACTCAATTACTAACGGCCCAACAACATAAGCCCGATAGAATCATTGTTTAAGTTTGATAAACTTGTTTATTAGGCCCAACAAGTAATTTGATCTCGGCCCAGTGAAACATACATGTACCTGGCCCAACAACAAATTTTATTGTAAAATAAAAATGTTGTGGCCTAGTATTGAACCTAGGACCTCTTGATAAACCAACACACTCCCATACCATTGCTCCATTCATCCATTTACGTACTAATTTAGTTCGTTCGATTACATAACCCGTCTCTATTATCATACATCATTCCTTTTCTCCATCATAAACATAACCAACATCATTCTTCGATTTCATCATTATTCTTATATCGTATATCTATTTATCATCATCACTGTCATCCTTGCGGCCCAACATGAAAATCCAGCTGCATCTCGGCCCAAAGTCATTGAATATATAAATCGTAAATCACCATAAACGTAACCTCTCCCTCATATTTATCTATTCTTGCAGTTACGGTTCGAATGGAATGAAAAGAAATATATACGCAGCAGTAGCAGTCGATGGATGCAAAAAGTAAGCAGCAGGTGCAGCGAAAAAAAAAATAAGCAGTGTAGTAATTGTTTCGAACAAACAGGAAAGAAAAAGAAAGAGGAAACACAGGTGAGTTTGAAGTGGTGGCCGGTTTAATGGTGGGAGGTGACCCTTGGTGGTTCACGGCTGCATAACAGTAGCAAGAACAGCTGCTATATGCAGCTTCTTAGTTGATAAAAACATAAAACTTAATTGACAATAAATTGTAGAGAGGGAGAGAGAGAAATGTCGTGCAGGTTGTAATGTTTTTGATGGTGGATGGTGAAGTGGGTCTTCAAACACAGTAGCTCACACTTATTGTAGGAGTGATTATTGAACCGAACAATAACAATGTCCAAGTGGGTTTTCGTTTTGGGTTGCATTAATCGGACAGAAACATTTAATAGTAATATCTTACTTGTGTGTGTTCTTGGTGGTGGAAACTTACGGTGGTTGATGGGTGGTGGAAGGTGGCACCGGTGGATGTGGGTGTGGTGTCAAGTGTCGGTGCAGCTAGTTGAAGAAGGAAACAATTTGATTAAAATGATGAATGGAATCCTACTCCTTTTTACATACAGATAACTTATATATAACTTTAATAATAATTATTTATAATAATAATATATTAATATTAATAATGAAGTTTAAAGTTGAAAGATACATGTAACAAACACACTACACTACAGTAAGCCATCGAATGGATTGGAATTTTCTACCGACACTAATGCACGGACTAATATATCGTACCCCGTTGTTTACTCAGTGGCGAAATAAAATGTTCATAAAAATCCCATATTTTTAGATTAAACATATTTAATTATTTCTTTCATTACCTGTTTAAAACTTGATCAAAAAGGTTCAATAATTATTTATTTTATGTTCCAATTTATATATACGGAGTGCTAATATTTAATCTTAAAAGGGTAAAAATATTTTTGACAAATCTAAAATCTTCGTAATCAATTTACAGTTCAACTTTTATTTCAATCCTTCATGGACATGTACAATATCTATATTAAAACTAACAAATCGTCAACCGAGTGCTACTGACGTTTACTAATTAGACTCGAAATCATTTATTTTTAATATATTCTCTTTCTATATATAAAGAGTTTTAAATAGCAAGTTTAACTACTAAATAAATACATTATATATCTTTAAACCATTGAATTTAATATAATTTATATATTTACAAGTAATATTTATATACATATTTATATGTATAAATATATATCTATATATTTATAATAATAGTTTTTATTACATCGCATATTATTTTTCATATTTATTTTCAACAATTAAATCATATATTATTTCAAATAATATTTTCAAATTAATGTATATATATCTATTTATATATAGTTGTTCGTGAATCGTCGAGAATGGTCAAAGGTCAATTGAATATACAAAACCGTTCAAAGTTTTTGAGACTCAACATTACAGACTTTGCTTATCGTGTCAGGAACATTAAATTATATAAAGATTAAGGTTAAATTTGGTCAGAAATTTTCGGGTCGTCACATTGTATTTGTGCACAAAAATACACTTGTGCACATTAAAAAGTTCTGTATTGAACCTTTGGTTATATATATATATATATATATATATATATATATATATATATATATATATATATATATATATATATATATATATATATATATATGTGTGTGTGTGTGTGTGTGTGTGTGTGTGTGTGTGTGCGCGCGCGCACCATATAAGGAAGTTTATTAGTGCATAAGGGGAAATCAAGTGAAGATGAAAGCAACGCCACATCCTAAGGGGGGTATGTTGATCCTCAAAGGAGTTTGGAGGTGCATACGTCTAGGTAAAGATGGATTGTTGATAGAACTAAGTCCTATGGGGAGTTTGTTGGTGCATTTTAAGTCACCGGTTGTATCAACCGACTCAGGTTAAAAGTTTGTCTGTTGAGACCGTTCGTTGACTGTAATAGACCATCAGCCGATGGTAGGAGACCATCGGTCGAGGGCCCAAGATCATCGACCGAGGGTCTAAGACCAACAGCCGAGGGTCGCTGCAGAATCCTATAAATATAGGTTACGGGTTCATTGTGAGGTTAGACACCCTACACATACCCTAACCGCGTTTTATCGTCTGTAAGTTGATCATAAACGTACCCAACAGAATAACTACACTAGGCATCAATCTATCTCTTGTAGGTTTGATTCATTGATTTCGAACGTCTAAGTTTATTCGATTAGGCTTGTTCTAATGTTTTCCGCTTCTTAATCGAGTCTATGTTTGTTCTAAGATCCATTTTAAAGTTAACATGAATATTTAATTTGAAATATTTCAAAATAAAATATTACACAATAAATTAAAAACGATGAGTATATTATTATATCCTACCATTCTCCTTAAAGGTATTACAAATTACTAGTAGTAGATAAAAATTAAACGTTATATATGATTAAAAGTTACTCCACTAATATTTGTTGTTGTATCTTTTCACATCTACTTTTTAGAGTGAGGAGTAGATTTTCTTCAAAGGGGCCCATGTCCCTTGGATATCAGCAACAGTAGCCGTGAATGTGCCAGCCCATCTCTAATAATTTAAACTTAAAAAGTCGTTTCTTCTTTCATTATCTATTTCTGAAATGAAATAGTGAGTATATTTTAGTAGTGCCAATGTTGTACAACTTGGATCTCGGAAAAATTTCGTTTAAATATTTTTAGGGAGATATCGACATTTCGTGAAAATCTCGAGGTGATCTCGAAGAATGATTTATGTTGACCTTTTAGTTTTTTTAGTATAAATATACAAAAATAAATAAATACATGTATTAATTTACGAGACTTTACAAGAAAATTCGAAAATGAGTGAGAAAATTCGAGAAATGTGCAAGAAAATTCAAGAAATCGTGACTTTAACAAAGTTTGACCCCGTTGACCGAGAAATCTCGGGAGATGAACATCTCATCTCGGTTGTCTTTCAAAAAAGAGATCTCAGGGAGATCTTGGGAAGAAATAACGAGATTTACAATACTGCTTGTAACAACAAGTTATTGAATAAATCTTATAATTAATCGCAACTATTACTCTAACGAGACTAAAGTGGAATTTAGAGGATTAACTATTTCAATTGTTTTTATCCTCCCGAAACAGATTTATAAAAGTAACGTTCAATTAGGTTATTTCATTCATATTGAGTTTTAAGGTATTGATTCATATTGCGTTATAATTTTAAGGTCTTATTTCATATTGTATTTTAGATTAGATTCATTAAAGTATCAAAGTGACCATCGTCTCGAGTTTATTAGTTAAGGTCTTGATATTTTCACAATAGATTTCAAACTTCAGTTAGAAAAATGAGCTTCATGATTAACACTAGCGGAGTATATTATAGTAACAATACCATACCATGTTTAATTATTAATGAGCTCATAAACTTTACACAACAAGTTCATTTTTAGTGGGGGTCACATGCATCATTGAGTTGTATGTGACATTGTGAGTTACGGTGTGTTTGTTTGCCTCTTAATGGAATGGTTCAGCGCTGAATGTTGAACCGTTTAGCATTCAGCGTGTTTGTTTTTTACCTCTGAATGACATATGGTGCTGAATGGTTCAGAATTCAGTGCTGAACCATTCAGAGCTAAAATGCTCTCTTAACCATTAAGAGCCTGAATTTTCCGTAATATTCTCCTCAAGTGATATCCTGAACACTTAATCAACAATTATATTGAATTTTTTTATTCATGTTACACGTTAATAAGGTAATTTTACCTAGTTCATATCGTTCATTCTAAATGATTATCAAACAGCTTATTTTCATTCAGAACAAACTTTATTCAGATTCTGAACCATTCAGCGTTAAATCATTCAGTTTTATCAAACGCACCCTTAGCCAGTGATTATCACATTTATCCCTTAATTAAAAAAAAAAAAAATCTAAATGATACGCGGTAGAAATTATAAACAGTAACAAAGTACATTCAAGTATGCATTTAGTACAAGTAGCTACAGCTATAAAGTACAAATAGTTACAGCTATAATGGAATTACAGCTTAGGTTTACAGGTAAATATGGCGCTCTCATCTTTATTTAGTGGCCTGGCCCATATACGAGGTCCAGCTAACATCATCTTATTTTTAGCGCGTTACTAGCAACTACTACATTTTCTATTATATTTATTTAACTTAAAATACTTTGGTTATTAAATTCAATTTTACCAATATCATATTTCCACTTACAAATTTGATAAATCCACTACAACTGTGCAATGAATATTTGTACAGTACAAATATTTAATACACAATTGTAGTGAATTTATCAAATTTGTAAGTGAAAATATCGTTTTTTTACTTAAATTTTACCAAAAACTTTAATCAAGAACCATCTTAAACATATAACGGAGTTCTATTAATCACACCGTATAACGTTACATATATGTTTCTATAGTATGCCTATTATCACATAAATATACGGAGTACGATAAATATGATGGTAGGCTGGTAGCTAGGGACATGAAACCTGTTGTCGAATGCCCCATTAGGCCAACAATTAAACTTCAAATAATACTCCGTAATATGATGAGATAAAAATTAAACAAAATATATGAATGTTTTTTAAAAGGCAAACTCTCATATCCATTCCATACATGGATTTATTTTCTATCACTTTTTTCTCATTCATTTACAAAAAGACTCGGTGCAACATAAGTTTTTTTGCTACTAGGATATTCACGGTTTACAGATACGGAGTTGCACTATTTACCAGTACCCGTTACTTTTTTAATCTACAGACTCATAGTATATGAGTTTGTAAACATAGATTGGATTCAGTTGACTTGTCAACCAAACTCTTCTTAATCCTTGGTTACGCAATTTCTTTTTCCTTGCTCTTACTTACGTACACGATTCTAATTATATAATAAAAAATACATTTTCCATTAAAAATCAAAAAATTGTGATCTAGATGTTCAAATTAATAATTTACCATCTTAAAAAGAATTTTAAAAACATTTTCAAACAGCCCGCTAAGCAACAAGTACTCTCGTTGCCATCTTTATAAACTGCCTGACTGAACTTTTTAAAAAATATATAATTCTTACAGCTAGCACTCAGCCACTCAACTTACATTTTGGTACCATGTAAATATCTAGTAACCTTTCAAATACAAAACATTTATATACAACACCTTACATACCCTTTACACCACTCTCTATCTTAACACCCATTAGACCACCATTAACGGAGCGTGATCACCACAAAAACACCTACATCACGTCACCATAGCGCCGTTGTGGGGCGTGATGGTTCAAAAAAAAAAAAAAAAAACGTGGGCGCGATGGCTTGATCACATGGATGATTTGCAGGGTGATGGGGTTTGTTCCAATTGTGTTGTGCCACGTTTTGCCTCAAACGGATATATAGCCGTTGGGGTTTTTATAATATTTTTTTCTATTATAAATACCACATTTCTTATAGGGTTAAGGCTATCAAATAGCTATATACTTTTATTTTTGTTCTGATATAGGCTATATACCCAGAAATATACCAAATGTAGGTCATATATACTTTCAAAAAGTGTTCTAATGTAGGCTATATGGTGACCGGTTACCCGCGTGTGCAGTTCCTGAAGCTAACGAACGTTAACAAAGTTGAGATTTAGGATACCATTTCTTCATAAAGTTGTTCTAATTCCATCACGTAACACTCGTGAACTAAAATCAAGACCTACAAATTCGAGAAACGATCCAATTGAATTGTTGACCAAAATCTCGTAAACTTTGACTTTTTGATGTGTTGTTCTGAGATGAATTTGAACACGATCTGAAGCAACGCGAAGCTTGGAGGAGTAATCAGGAACCTGAATCTCTAATCAATTTGATCTATGAATGCTTCTTTTTAATGTCTGTTAGCTTCAGGGACTGCACACGCGAGTAACCGGTCACCAATATCTTACATTAGAACAGTTTTTGAAAGTATATGGCATACACCGGTATTTTTCTAGGTATATAGTCTACATTAGAACAAAAATAAAAATATATAGTTATTTGGTAGCTTTAACCCTTTCTTATACCATTTTTTTCACACATTTCTTTCAATATTTTCTTATAAATTCTAGAATTCTTATAAAAAAAAATTCAATGGCAAAAAATTTGTTTAAACTTTTTTTTTGGGTAAGAAAAAAAAACTCTCCTATAAATGAGCACATTGGCTCCCCATATGAGGTAAAACCTCGGGTAATCAAGCCTCCCGAGCGCGAGACCTAGTACCTGGTGAATTGCGCATTATGCGCACCCTCTAGTCACACTCTCTTTTTGAACAATTTGGCATAGCCAAGGATTGAACCACGGTGGTGTGCTTCATTGGGCAACTCGGTGGCCACTCAGACAAGCCTGCGTGGTTTTGTTTAAACTTTTTTGATATTTGGGATTCGGATGATGAAGACTATTTGGATCTTTTACGATCAATGGCCGAAGAATTGGATGCTGAAGAGGCTGCAAACACCTAACGAGTTCCACGTTCTCGAATTTATATTCATATAGATCGTGAACTTGCAGGCGAAAGTTTACTCAAGCACTATTTTCAAGAGAATTCAAAATATCCCGGAAAAAAATTTAGAAGACGTTTTAGAATGAGTAAGGCACTATCTTTGCGCATCGTCCATGATATAAGTAATTATGATGTTGAACCTTTACCAAGGCATTTCGAATTTTTTAAACAAAAAAATGATGCTGTTGATCGACAAGGTTTCACTACGATACAAAAGTGTACATCTGCGTTGCGTCAATTGGCTTATGGTACAACAACGGACATATTTAAATGGCCGAAGGTACATCAATAATATGTCTTAATATGTTTTGTAAATGTATTTTGGAACTTTATGTTGATGAATATGTGAGGAAACCAACGGGTAGCGATATAGCTCGTTTGTATAGCGCTCATGAAGAAAAACATGGTTTTATGGGAATGCTAGGTAGCATTGATTGTATGCATTGGAAGTGGAAGAATTGTCCGGTTGCTTGAAAAGGACAATATACTAGTGGTCATCAAGGTCACCCAACCATCATTCCTGAAGTGTTTGCTTCATATGATACGTGGATTTGGCATGCATTCTTCTGTGATGCGGGTGCTAACAACGATGTTAATGTTTTGAATCAATTTTAGTTGTTCAATGACATCAAGAATGGAACTGCACCATTTTCTCCATTTACTGTCAATGGTAATAATTACTCAAATGGTTATTATTTAGCGGGTGGCATTTACCCAGATTGGGCAACGTGAATCAAGGCGTATTCGACCCAAAAACATGAGCCACATGCAAAATTTAAATAGTTTCAAGAAAGTATGCGTAAGGATGTCGAGAGAACATTCGGCGTTCTTCAAGGTAGATTCCATATTTTTACAAATGGTTGGACGACCACACAGCGTCAACAAGTTGAGGTGAATATTATATTATTGTGTGCTCTTACACAACATGATAGTCGAGGATAATGGCTACAACATTGCATGGCTCGAGGAAGAATTACTTAGGAGTGATGAAGCTAATCCAAACTTTGTAAGGAATCGATCTACAAGTCGTGAGATAAGAGAACAAGATATACGAGATAGGAACATTCATGACCAACTTCGACATGATCTCACTGAACACATTTGGGGCCTTCCACCAAACTTTAGAAGTTTAAATGTTTAATTTACTTTCAGTTTGTACTACTTTTAATTTGTATAAGTTGTAATGGTTTAATTTATAATTTATAATTTATAATTTATAATTTATAATTTATAATTTCTATTTTTATTTATATTGTTTATTTAAACAGATACAATCACTCAAATGGAGAAATTCTACACTAATTTCAAACGGCTATATGGTCAAACGGCTATATTCTATCTTTATAAATACCACTCTTTTACATTCAAATCACACCTTCTCTACTTCTTACTTTCCTAAAATCAAAAAGCTAAACATTCTAATTCAAAATGAGTCAAATGTCTGTTTTGATAGAGGTTAACTTCGGTGGTGAATTTGACTGTAAGGTTAAGAATTAATCCGGTGGTGAACATGTGGAGTATTCTTTGAACGTTCTCAATTATCAGTTATCCAATCTGCTGGCTTTTCTTAAGGAAGACATACCTATTGAGCACAAACATGTATGGTTTTTCTAAGACGCTAACCTTCCGGTGATAGTTCTTAAAGACGACGGAGATTGGAATGCTCTGGTTGGTCGAGCAGTGACAAGCAATGAAAAAATTAAGGTGTATATCGAATTCATGGATGACAGCGAGTATATTGTGCATTCTGATGATGAGATTGAGAGAAATATAAAGTTATTGATGAGATTGAGAGAAATAAATCTAGACTTGTTCTCAAACAGTATAGTCAAACTGAGGGGTTAGTAAAAAACATTCTAACTAGTGGCAAAATGACCACAGCTAGACGTGTTCTTAGTTTATTAGTTAGTAAAGGTTGGTCCTTGTATCAACATGAAATAAATAATGCTCTTCTTTATGGAGACCTAGATCAAGAGGTCTATATGATTCTTCCAAAAGGTATTATACTAAAACTGGAATGAAAGTATGCAATCTAATTAAATCATTATCTGGTCGTAAACAAGCTTTATATGAAGTAGACTGAGATGTGGTTTTCTTGTTTACAAAGTGATGAGTTTGTACAAAGTAAATGTGACTATTATGCATTGTTTAAATTATGTTATTTTTAATTGAAAATGTAATCATATTATATGATGTTTAATTTATATTAATGTAATGTTTTTTTATTTAGTAAAGTGTAATTTTTATTTATGTATTCTATTTAAATATTAATTTAAATAAGTTAAAGTAATTTTAGGTTATAGTGTAAGAGTAGTATAATGAATGTTAAAGTTATTAGTGTTTATGTGATGCTGATGATGTAAGGGTGTGATGGGTGTTTTTGTGGGGTATAGTGGTGATTTGGCAAATATGATGGCGTGATGGAGTTTGTAATAGTATGACGTGATGGTTGTGTGATGGGGTAATTGATCCAACATTTTTATTTTATTTTTCATTATTATTATTATTATTATTATTATTATTATTATTATTATTATTATTATTATTATTATTATTATTATTATTATTATTATTATTATTATTATTATTATTATTATTATTATTATTATTATTATTATTATTATTATTATTATTATTTATTAATAATAATAATAATAATAATAATAATAATAATATTTTTAGTACTATTACTATTATTATTATCATTATTATTATTATTATTATTATTATTATTATTATTATTATTATTATTATTATTATTATTATTATTATCAACGTATAATTTTTTTTAACAGCACTTTTATTAATAACACAACCACAATTACAAGACATAATGAAACTAAGCATAATACGATAATTAAACCGAACATTTAAAACAACGACAACGTTTTTAGAAAACATCGGAATCATCCGAATAAAACTTTCCATCAATAACATATTGTGGCCCGAAGGGTACATACTCCTCATCACGAGAATGCGCAATATACTCGTTGTCATCCATGTATACACCTTAATTTTATCATTGCTTGTCACTGCTCGACCAACCAGATCATTCCAATCTCTGTCATCGTTAAGAACTGTCGCTGGAAGGTTAGACTCACTTTATAGACCTCTTGATTAAGGTGTATATCGAATTCATGGATGACAGCGAGTATATTTCACAAACAACTCAAAGAACAATCGACTCGGAATCAGAATAACACTCACAAAATCATATGATATTCATCAATTTGATGAATATTTAAGACTAAGATTAAACTTTAATTTTCAGTAATCAAGAGTGAAAGAGATCGGTGTGTGAGAATTAGAGAAAAGAACAATATTATGTGTAAAATATAAAAGATAATGTTTCTTTTATATTTTAACATATTTTAAAATAAACTCCCGGTATACAATAAACAACAACAACAACCAACACCCTTTAACTCTCTCTTAATGTACAAGACATACTAAAACACATATATGATAATATAAATGCAATTGTGTGTAATATATACACATTATATTCTTCTATAGCATCAACCAAGCAAGCCTGCAACACAACAACAATGGTATAAGATCCATAACAACTTCTCATATACACAAAATAGCTTCTATTAACACCCAGTCTCATAAAATCAATCTTCAGAAACCTAAACATGTTAATGAACTTGTATTTGAACAAGCTTGACATTCTTACCTTTATCTTTCATTAAAAATAATGTTTATCTATACAACTTAAACTTAAATGCATCGCGCGCGTTGAGTTATTAAATATAATTTTTCTTCGAAAAGAAAAGTGTAAGTAACTGGGGGGTGAATAGTTATTTAATATTTTTTTTTAAAACTTTTTTGATGATTAACAATATTTAATCAACTTAATCAACTCAAACTCAATTTGTGTAATGTTTATGTCTGAAGCAATGTTGAAAGTAAAGTAAAGAACATAAACACAAGGATTTATAGTGGTTCGGGTGGATATTAACTAATTCACCTTAGCCCACTCATCGATACTTTTTATCGAGAGTTTGCTTCACTAAGTCTTTTCTCCAAACTCGGTGGACATCCGATTGACAAATCGTGTACCCCTTGTAGACAACACATCTAATCTTTCTATCCATTCGAAAGATTACTTCTAACTTATATCAACTTGTATTCACCTTGGACAAGTATTAATTCCTAATGGAATTAATCACCTCCTAGTTCCCTTTAAGGAAGATGATCCCTAAGTTAGATTTTGCTTCTATTACAAAGTACAAGATTCACTCTTCTAGTGATGATATTCCTAAGACAATTCAAAGGAAAATATCACACCAAGTAAACTCATAAAGATAGTAATTTGAAAGTAAGTTTACATCAATTCTACAATCTATGAGATTATAGAATCTCTTTTGCTAATCACAAACATATATGAATGAAGGTTTTGTGATTCTCTAATATACTTATAGTTGAAGCATACAAGAGGTTACCCCAATCAAATGCTCTCCAAGTCTTACTATTTAAAGTGAGAGACAAAAACTAGCCGTTGCCCCGGCTCATGTCACGGTCGACCGTGAGTCGACCGCACATTGTCTGGTCACTTTCACTTATCCGTTGTATAGCCATTTGAATCAATTTAAACCTGATTCTTTTGGCCTATTTACTTCATTTAATGCGTGCCAAAGATACCCAACATCCTACACAAGTATTATATGCATTAAGAGCTTGATTCCTCTTGTATGTATTACCTTGATAGTGACTTGTCAAACCCAAAGAGGCAAGTCTACATTTCTTGGATACATTTCTTGATAATCATTTGAGGTAATCTTAGATTTGTCATAATCATTTGTTTGTTTCTAACATACATGTTTAAGTGCTATTGGCTAGTCAACATGTCATTAACACCATTATCCTAATTAACCACTAAGCATATTATAATTCATCTTTAAGATTGAACATAGATTAATTAGGTGTGTTTATAATATCTTACTAAGTAAAACATATAAGTTCAATTGAGCACATTATATCATATTAATCAGGACTAAACCATACTTAGACATGTTGCTAGACTTAAACATGTTTCTTGTGATATTTCAATGTGTGTGTTAATAATTCTGTAAGCATACAAGACCATTTGATTATGAATCTTCAGTTGTTATCAACAAAGTTACACTAATGAATTGGAGTAGGCTAAGCATACATTTGTGGTTTCCTAACTTATAGAATATAGCAAGACAAAGATCATATTATCATTCATACATACTAAATGAGTATAAGCAATTGGCAATTAGCACATAGTCAAGTAATACTCATGTAATAATAGGAAGAATTCGCTAAGATCAAACACATAGTGATGACATTTCTTCATAGCAATATACTAAGGCTATGTAGGTTTACTTGCAATATGGCACTTTGCAAGATTAATGTATAAGTATACATTAATGTCGAACACATGTACAAGGGAAGAGCAACTCTTGGTTGGGACTTGATGACCATCCTAAGTATGTCTAGATACATTTTAGGAGCACAAGTTATTTTGTAACACTTTTGTGTTATCCTTAATCAAGGCTAAAACGTCATTAAGATGTCATTAGGTGTGATTAATCAAGATTAGCATTTTAGTGGCCCAAACTCTTTTTGATATGAAAGGGGCGACTATTCTAAGTATGTTGAAAAAGGTTTCGTGAATTATAGATGCCCCAAAGTGGTCAAACATTATTTGGTCAAATTTTTGGGGATGCTGACAGAGAGCGGTGTTAATCTGCGAGTTTAATTTACTTTTAGTTATTCAATCCTTTGGTGAGAATTTATTTTGGCGAAAGTTACTTGTTTATTTTTATTTTTGTTT
Organism: Rutidosis leptorrhynchoides; assembly: GCF_046630445.1. Lineage (NCBI taxonomy): Eukaryota > Viridiplantae > Streptophyta > Magnoliopsida > Asterales > Asteraceae > Rutidosis > Rutidosis leptorrhynchoides. Next base: position 646,309,118 of record NC_092334.1, read on the forward strand.
GCGTAGACTTTTTTGTCTGCTGTGTTGTGATTGCAGGTTAGGTGAAATTTATGAAATTACATTCTGACGAAGCGAAATTAGTAAATCCATTTTCTAATCCTGAGAAAGCTTATCACAGACACTACAAACCCAACAAAGAGCAAATAACGTTTGAAAATTTTCAAGCATTACCATTTTATATTTTAGAGTCGGATTCTGAGTTAGGTTACAAAGATAAGAAGATAGCCAATCAAGATAATGTACCGATGTGGAATTCAAGACTTCAAGCACCACCAACTCTGTCGTTACCCATTACGGGACCCAAAATCACGACACATAATTGGGAGATTAAGGGGATATTCATGCATATGCTCCGAGAGAATTTGTTCGAGGGAAAGAGTCAAGACAACCCAATTGAGCATCTTGAGACATTGATGAGTTGTGTGACCTTTATAAGCACAAAGATGTTAGTATGGATGAATTCAAGTTGAGGACTTTCCCGTTTTCTTTGATTGGGGATGCTAAAGCGTGGACAAAATGTAGTGACCCGAACTTTTCCATGTTTATATATAAATTAAATGAAATTGTTATTTACATGATTAAGTGTTTCCAACATGTTAAGCAATCAAACTTGTTAAGACTTGATTAATTGAAATAGGTTTCATATAGACAATTGACCACCCAAGTTGACCGGTGATTCACGAACGTTAAAACTTGTAAAAACTATATGATGACATATATATGGTTATATATATAGTTAACATGATATTATGATAATTAAACATATCATTAAGTATATTAACAATGAACTACATATGTAAAGACAAGACTACTAACTTAAAGATTTCGAAACGAGACATATATGTAACGATTATCGTTGTAACGACATTTAACTGTATATATATCATACTAAGATATATTATATATCATAATATCATGATAATATAACAATTTAACATCTCATTTGTTATAATAAACAATGGGTTAACAACATTCAACAAGATCATTAACCTAAAGTTTTCAAAACAACATTTACATGTAACGACTAACGATGACTTAACGACTCAGTTAAAATGTATATACATGTAGTGTTTTAATATGTATTCATACACTTTTGAAAGACTTCAAGACACTTATCAAAATACTTCTACTTAACAAAAATGCTTACAATTACATCCTCGTTCAGTTTCATCAACAATTCTACTCGTATGCACCCGTATTTGTACTCGTACAATACATAGCTTTTAGATGTATGTGCTATTGGTATATACACTCCAATGATTAGTTCTTAGCAGCCCATGTGAGTCACCTAACACATGTGGGAACCATCATTTGGCAACTAGCATGAAATATCTCATAAAATTACAAAAATATGAGTAATCATTCATGACTTATTTACATGAAAACAAAATTACATATCCTTTATATCTAATCCATACACCAACGACCAAAAACACCTACAAACACTTTCATTCTTCAATTTTCTTCATCTAATTAATCTCTCTCAAGTTCTATCTTCAAGTTCTAAGTGTTCTTCATAAATTCTACAAGTTCTAGTTTCATAAAATCAAGAATACTTCCAAGTTTGCTAGCTTACTTCCAATCTTGTAGAGTGATCATCCAACCTCAAGAAATCTTTCTTATTTACAGTAAGATATCTTTCTAATACAAGGTAAAACTCATATTCAAACTTTAATTCAATTTCTATAACTATAACAATCTTATTTCGAGTGGAAATCTTACTTGAAATTGTTTTCGTGTCATGATTCTGCTTCAAGAACTTTCAAGCCATCCAAGGATCCTTTGAAGCTAGATCCATTTTTCTCATTTCCAGTAGGTTTATCCAAGGAACTTGAGGTAGTAATGATGTTCATAACATCATTCGATTCATACATATAAAGCTATCTTATTCGAAGGTTTAAACTTGTAATCACTAGAACATAGTTTAGTTAATTCTAAACTTGTTCGCAAATAAAAGTTAATCCTTCTAACTTGACTTTTAAAATCAACTAAACACATGTTCTATATCTATATGATATGCTAACTTAATGATTTAAAACCTGGAAACACGAAAAATACCGTAAAACCGGATTTACGCCGTCTTAGTAACACCGCGGGCTGTTTTGGCTTAGTTAATTAAAAACTATGATAAACTTTGATTTAAAAGTTGTTATTCTGAGAAAATGATTTTTATTATGAACATGAAACTATATCCAAAAATTATGGTTAAACTCAAAGTGGAAGTATGTTTTCTAAAATGGTCATCTAGACGTCGTTCTTTCGACTGAAATGACTACCTTTACAAAAATGACTTGTAACTTATTTTTCCGACTATAAACCTATACTTTTTCTGTTTAGATTCATAAAATAGAGTTCAATATGAAACCATAGCAATTTGATTCACTCAAAACGGATTTAAAATGAAGAAGTTATGAGTAAAACAAGATTGGATAATTTTTCTCATTTTAGCTACGTGAAAATTGGTAACAAATCTATTCCAACCATAACTTAATCAACTTGTATTGTATATTATGTAATCTTGAGATACCATAGACACGTATACAATGTTTCGACCTATCATGTCGACACATCTATATATATTTCGGAACAACCATAGACACTCTATATGTGAATGTTGGAGTTAGCTATACAGGGTTGAGGTTGATTCCAAAATATATATAGTTTGAGTTGTGATCAATACTGAGATACGTATACACTGGGTCGTGGATTGATTCAAGATAATATTTATCGATTTATTTCTGTACATCTAACTGTGGACAACTAGTTGTAGGTTACTAACGAGGACATCTGACTTAATAAACTTAAAACATCAAAATGTATTAAAAGTATTGTAAATATATTTTGAACATACTTTGATATATATGTATATATTGTTATAGGTTCGTGAATCAACCAGTGGCCAAGTCTTACTTCTCGACGAAGTAAAAATCTGTGAAAGTGAGTTATAGTCCCACTTTTAAAATCTAATATTTTTGGGATGAGAATACATGCAGGTTTTATAAATAATTTACAAAATAGACACAAGTACGTGAAACTACATTCTATGGTTGAATTATCGAAATCGAATATGCCCCTTTTTATTAAGTCTGGTAATCTAAGAATTAGGGAACATACACCCTAATTGACGCGAATCCTAAAGATAGATCTATTGGTCCTAACAAACCCCATCCAAAGTACCAGATGCTTTAGTACTTCGAAATTTATATCATATCCGAAGGGTGTCCCGGAATGATGGGGATATTCTTATATATGCATCTTGTTAATGTCGGTTACCAGGTGTTCACCATATGAATGATTTTTATCTCTATGTATGGGATGTGTATTGAAATATGAAATCTTGTGGTCTATTATTATGATTTGATATATATAGGTTAAACCTATAACTCACCAACATTTTTGTTGACGTTTTAAGCATGTTTATTCTCAGGTGATTATTAAGAGCTTTCGCTGTCGCATACTTAAATAAGGACGAGATTTGGAGTCCATGCTTGTATGATATTGTGTAAAAACTGCATTCAAGAAACTTATTTTGTTGTAACATATTTGTATTGTAAACCATTATGTAATGGTCGTGTGTAAACAGGATATTTTAGATTATCATTATTTGATAATCTACGTAAAGCTTTTTAAAACCTTTATCTATGAAATAAAGGTTATGGTTTGTTTTAAAAATGAATGCAGTCTTTGAAAAACGTGTCATATAGAGGTCAAAACCTCGCAACGAAATCAATTAATATGGAACGTTTTTAATCAATAAGAACGGGACATTTCAGTTGGTATCCGAGCGTTGGTCTTAGAGAACCAGAATTTTGCATTAGTGTGTCTTATCGAGTTTGTTAGGATGCATTAGTGAGTCTGGACTTCGACCGTGTTTACTTGAAAAATGATTGCTTAACAAATTTTGTTGGAAACTATATATTTTTAACATGCGAATATTATGTGATATATTAATCTCTTAACGCGTTTGATATTATGTGATAGATGTCTACCTCTAGAACAAGTCCCATTGACTCACCTAATAATAATGAAGAGTCAAATGTAAATTGGAATGATTCGTGGACTGATTCACAAGTTCCCGAAGAGGAACCGGAAGAAGAGTCGGAACCGGAAGAAGAATCGGAACCGGATGAAGAAATAGAACCGGTGGGGGATATAATAAACAGTTAAGTAAAAGAAAATCCTCAACCAACCGACCAAGGTTAATTATGGTCAATGGTGTTTCCGCCAAGGAAGCTAAATATTGGGAGGATTACCAATTCTCCGATGAATCGGATTCCGACGAGAATTCCGATGATGTTATAGAAATTACCCCATCTGAATTTAAAAAGGCAAAAGAAAATAATAAGGGAAAGGGCATAAAAATAGAGAAATCTAATTCCATCCCCGATGAACTTTATATGTATCGTCAACCCCCGAAGTCCTTAAGTTGTAACAATGACCTGGGAACCTCTAAACCACCAGGTTTTTCTAAACCAATGTGGAAAACGACGGCTAGTATTAGGGGAACATCATATACCCCTAGAAACTTGGCAAAACGAACCAAAACCGAAGAAGAAGAAACAAGCGAGTCGGAATAAGATAGTTGTATTCGTGTGGTGTAATATATGTAATATAGTGTGCTTATGCTTTATGATATATGTAAAAATTGCTTGTATTAATAAGTATTTTTTTTATGAATCTAACTCTTGTCTATTTTACAGTATAAAAACACAAAATGGATAGACAACCCAATATTTTAAGAGACCTACCCGGAGACATGATTGATGAAATCTTGTCTAGAGTCGGTCAGAATTCTTCGGCACAACTATTTAAGGCGAGATCAGTTTGTAAGACATTCGAAGAACGTTCCAAGAATGCCTTGGTTTATAAAAGGCTTTCGTTCGAAAGATGGGGGATATCACATTGGGAAATCCATAAGTTACGATGTGTTTACTTTGACGCATATATTGCGGGGAACCCAAATGCTATTTTACGCAATGGGTTAAGAAATTATTTTGACTCAATATATCCGAATATTGGACTTCATGATTTAGAAAAAGCGGCTAACATGCAACATAAAGAAGCATGTTATGCTTACGGATTAGTAATGTTCGCTTCTCACCAAAGTGAGAACAAGAACATCGGGCTACAACTATTAAACAAAACGTTTCCACAAGTGACGGAGTCGGTAATTGGGGTAAGAAATGAGGTTTTTAGATTGTTACGGGACTGTTGGACATTACGTAACCCTCGTCCCTTTGACGACGTTACAACACGCTGTCTTATCAACGGCCATAACGGTTATGTTCCACAAGACCAAGGATGGGAAGTAATCCTAGTAAAACCAGAATGCATGACTTGTTTCTGGACGTATGAATTACGTGTCTTTATTGCCTTTGCTGAACGACTTGTGTACTAGCTAGAATTATCTTCACAACCATCTTGTATCAAATTTATTGTGTGCTATATTTCATGCTATATGTAAAATAAGCGGTATTGTAAGTTTGTAAAATATTGTGTAAAAGTTTGAACGCGAAATATTATTATAATCAGTTTTTCATATAGAATTGTAGTAGTTGAATTGTATATTAGCTACTAAGTATGAACTTAACGGGTAGGTACTACCCGAATTTAAACTTATAAAACGCTAATATGAAGAAAAAGCTTTTATAAATGAGTTCATATTATGCTACGAAATACTATTAACTACTCTTAATATTCTGTATGATTAACTTGTTCCATTTGACTATTTTGAAGGAAATGGCACCGACTACTCGACACACCGTGAATATGAATGAAGAGGAATTCCGTACTTTTCTAGCTTCAAACATAGACGTAGTACAGGCTGCGCTACATACCAACAATAACCTTGGATCTAGCAGTACATGAAATCGTGTAGGATGCACCTACAAAGAATTCACTGCCTGCAAACCTTTGGAATTTGATGGAACCGAAGGACCGATCGGATTGAAACGGTGGACCGAGAAGGTCGAATCGGTGTTTGCCATAAGTAAGTGTACTGAAGAGGACAAAGTGAAGTACGCTACGCATACCTTCACAGGTTCTGCGTTAACATGGTGGAATACCTATCTAGAGCAAGTGGGATAAGACGATGCGTACGCACTACCGTGGTCAGCATTCAAGCACTTAATGAACGAGAAGTACCGTCCCAGAACCGAGGTCAATAAGCTCAAGATAGAACTTAGAGGGTTACGAACCCAAGGATTTGATATTACCACGTACGAAAGACGATTCACAGAATTGTGCCTATTGTGTCCGGGAGCATTCAAAGATGAGGAAGAGAAGATCGACGCCTTTGTGAAAGGATTACCGGAAAGAATCCAAGAAGATATAAGTTCACACGAGCCCGCCTCCATACAACAGGCATGTAGAATGGCTCACAAACTAGTGAACCAGATTGAAGAAAGAATTAAAGAACAGACTACTGAAGCGGCCAATGTGAAGCAAGTCAAAAGAAAGTGGGAGGAAAACGGTGATAAGAATCACCAATACAACAACAACAGCAATTACAACAATAATCGCAACAATCGCAACATCAATCGCAACTACAACAAACGACCCAACAACAACAACAACAACAACAGCAACTACAACAATCATCCCAACAATAATAATAACCGCAACAACAACAACAACAATCAGAAACAGCTATGCCAAAGGTGTGAAAAGTATCACTCGGGGTTCTGCACCAAATTTTGCAACAAGTGTAAAAGAAATGGTCATAGCGCGGTGAAGTGTGAGGTCTACGGACCAGGGGTTAATAGAACGAAAGGAACAAATGGTGTCGGAACGAGTAATGGCGGAGCAAGTAGTGTCGGAGCAAGTTATGCCAATGTAGTTTGTTATAAATGTGGAAAACCGGGCCACATTATTAGAAATTGCCCGAACCAGGAGAACACGAATGGACAAGGCCGCGGAAGAGTTTTCAATATTAATGCGGCAGAGGCACAGGAAGACTCGGAGCTTGTTACGGGTACGTTTCTTATTGACAATAAATCTGCTTACGTTTTATTTGATTCGGGTGCGGATAGAAGCTATATGAGTAGAGATTTTTGTGCTAAATTAAGTTGTCCATTGACGCCTTTGGATAGTAAATTTTTACTCGAATTAGCAAATGGTAAATTAATTTCAGCAGATAATATATGTCGGAATCGAGAAATTAAACTGGTTAGCGAAACATTTAAGATTGATTTGATACCAGTAGAGTTAGGGAGTTTTGATGTGATAATCGGTATGGACTGGTTGAAAGAAGTGAAAGCAGAGATCGTTTGTTACAAAAATGCAATTCGCATTATACGAGAAAAAGGAAAACCCTTAATGGTGTACGGAGAAAAGGGCAACACGAAGCTACATCTTATTAGTAATTTGAAGGCACAAAAACTAATAAGAAAAGGTTGCTATGCTGTTCTAACACACGTCGAGAAAGTACAAACTGAAGAAAAGAGCATCAATGATGTTCCCATCGCAAAAGAATTTCCCGATGTATTTCCGAAAGAATTACCGGGATTACCCCCACATCGATCCGTTGAATTTCAAATAGATCTTGTACCAGGAGCTGCACCAATAGCTCGTGCTCCTTACAGACTCGCACCCAGCGAGATGAAAGAACTGCAAAGCCAATTACAAGAACTTTTAGAGCGTGGTTTCATTCGACCAAGCACATCACCGTGGGGAGCTCCTGTTTTGTTTGTCAAGAAGAAAGATGGTACATTCAGGTTGTGTATCGACTACCGAGAGTTGAACAAACTTACCATCAAGAACCGCTACCCACTACCGAGAATCGACGACTTATTTGATCAACTACAAGGCTCGTCTATTTATTCAAAGATTGACTTACGTTCCGGGTATCATCAAATGCGGGTGAAAGAAGATGATATTCCAAAGACTGCTTTCAGAACACGTTACGGTCATTACGAGTTTATGGTCATGCGGTTTGGTTTAACTAATGCACCAGCTGTGTTCATGGACCTTATGAACCGAGTGTGTGGACCATACCTTGACAAGTTTGTCATTGTTTTCATTGATGACATACTTATTTACTCAAAGAATGACCAAGAACACGGTGAACATTTGAGAAAGGTGTTAGAAGTATTGAGGAAGGAAGAATTGTACGCTAAGTTTTCAAAGTGTGCATTTTGGTTGGAAGAAGTTCAATTCCTCGGTCACATAGTGAACAAAGAAGGTATTAAGGTGGATCCGGCAAAGATAGAAACTGTTAAAAAGTGGGAAACCCCGAAAACTTTGAAACACATACGCCAGTTTTTAGGACTAGCTGGTTACTACAGAAGGTTCATCCAAGACTTTTCCAGAATAGCAAAACCCTTGACTGCATTAACGCATAAAGGGAAGAAATTTGAATGGAATGATGAACAAGAGAAAGCATTTCAGTTATTGAAGAAAAAGCTAACTACGGCACCTATATTGTCATTGCCTGAAGGGAATGATGATTTTGTGATTTATTGTGACGCATCAAAGCAAGGTCTCGGTTGTGTATTAATACAACGAACGAAGGTGATTGCTTATGCGTCTAGACAATTGAAGATTCACGAACAAAATTATACGACGCATGATTTGGAATTAGGCGCGGTTGTTTTTGCATTAAAGACTTGGAGGCACTACTTATATGGGGTCAAAAGTATTATATATACCGACCACAAAAGTCTTCAACACATATTTAATCAGAAACAACTGAATATGAGGCAGCGTAGGTGGATTGAATTGTTAAATGATTACGACTTTGAGATTCGTTACCACCCGGGGAAGGCAAATGTGGTAGCCGACGCCTTGAGCAGGAAGGAAAGAGAACCCATTCGAGTAAAATCTATGAATATAATGATTCACACTAACCTTACTACTCAAATAAAGGAGGCGCAACAAGGAGTTTTAAAAGAGGGAAATTTAAAGGATGAAATACCCAAAGGATCGGAGAAGCATCTTAATATTCGGGAAGACGGAACCCGGTATAGGGCTGAAAGAATTTGGGTACCAAAATTTGGAGATATGAGAGAAATGGTACTTAGAGAAGCTCATAAAACCAGATACTCAATACATCCTGGAACGGGGAAGATGTACAAGGATCTTAAGAAACATTTTTGGTGGCTAGGTATGAAAGTCGATATTGCTAAATATGTAGGAGAATGTTTGACGTGTTCTAAGGTCAAAGCTGAACATCAGAAACATCAGGTCTACTACAACAACCTGAAATCCCGGAATGGAAATGGGAAAACATTACCATGGATTTCATTACTAAATTGCCAAGGACTGCAAGTGGTTATGATACTATTTGGGTAATAGTTGATCGTCTCACCAAGTCAGCACACTTCCTGCCAATAAGAGAAGATGACAAGATGGAGAAGTTAGCACGACTGTATTTGAAGAAAGTAATCTCCAGACATGGAATACCAATCTCTATTATCTCTGATAGGGATGGCAGATTTATTTCAAGATTCTGGCAGACATTACAGCAAGCATTGGGAACTCGTCTAGACATGAGTACTGCCTATCATCCACAAACTGATGGGCAGAGCGAAAGGACGATACAAATGCTTGAAGACATTCTACGAGCTTGTGTTATTGATTTCGGAAACAGTTGGGATCGACATCTACCATTAGCAGAATTTTCCTACAACAACAGCTACCATTCAAGCATTGAGATGGCGCCGTTTGAAGCACTTTATGGTAGAAAGTGCAGGTCTCCGATTTGTTGGAGTGAAGTGGGGGAAAGACAGATTACGGGTCCGGAGATAATACAAGAAACTACCGAGAAAATCATCCAAATTCAACAAAGATTGAAAATCGTCCAGAGTCGACAAAAGAGCTACGCGGACAGTAAAAGAAAGGATATAGAGTTTGAAATTGGAGAAATGTTCATGCTTAAGGTTTCACCTTGGAAAGGCGTTGTTCGATTTGGTAAATGGGGGAAACTAAATCCAAGGTACATTGGACCATTCAATATTATAGATCGTGTCGGACCAGTAGCTTACCAACTGGAGCAACCTCAACAACTCGCGACTGTACATAACACTTTCCACGTCTCGAATTTGAAGAAATATTTTGCTAAAGAAGATCTCACTATTCCGTTAGATGAAATCCAAATCAACGAAAAACTTCAATTTATTGAAGAACCCGTCGAAATAATGGATCGTGAGGTTAAAAGACTTAAGCAAAACAAGATACCAATTGTTAAAGTTCGATGGAATGCTCGTAGAGGACCCGAGTTCACCTGGGAGCGTGAAGATCAGATGAAGAAGAAATACCCGCATTTATTTCCAGAAGATACGTCAACACCTCCAACTGCTTAAAATTTCGGGACGAAATTTATTTAACGGGTAGGTACTGTAGTGACCCGAACTTTTCCATGTTTATATATATATTAAATGAAATTGTTATTTACATGATTAAGTGTTTCCAATATGTTAAGCAATCAAACTTGTTAAGACTTGATTAATTGAATAGGTTTCATATAGACAATTGACCACCCAAGTTGACCGGTGATTCACGAACGTTAAAACTTGTAAAAACTATATGATGACATATATATGGTTATATATATAGTTAACATGATATTATGATAAGTAAACATATCATTAAGTATATTAACAATGAACTACATATGTAAAAACAAGGCTACTAACTTAATGATTTCGAAACGAGACATATATGTAACGATTATCGTTGTAACGACATTTAACTGTATATATATCATACTAAGATATATTATATATCATAATATCATGATAATATAACAATTTAACATCTCATTTGTTATAATAAACAATGGGTTAACAACATTCAACAAGATCATTAACCTAAAGCTTTCAAAACAACATTTACATGTAACGACTAACAATGACTTAACGACTCAGTTAAAATGTATATACATGTAGTGTTTTAATATGTATTCATACACTTTTAAAAGACTTCAAGACACTTATCAAAATACTTCTACTTAACAAAAATGCTTACAATTACATCCTCGTTCAGTTTCATCAACAATTCTACTCGTATGCACCCGTATTTGTACTCGTACAATACACAGCTTTTAGATATATGTACTATTGGTATATACACTCCAATGATTAGTTCTTAGCAGCCCATGTGAGTCACCTAACACATGTGGGAACCATCATTTGGCAACTAGCATGAAATATCTCATAAAATTACAAAAATATGAGTAATCATTCATGACTTATTTACATGAAAACAAAATTACATATCCTTTATATCTAATCCATACACCAACGACCAAAAACACCTACAAACACTTTCATTCTTCAATTTTCTTCATCTAATTAATCTCTCTCAAGTTCTATCTTCAAGTTCTAAGTGTTCTTCATAAATTCTACAAGTTCTAGTTTCATAAAATCAAGAATACTTCCAAGTTTGCTAGCTTACTTCCAATCTTGTAGAGTGATCATCCAACCTCAAGAAATCTTTCTTATTTACAGTAAGATATCTTTCTAATACAAGGTAAAACTCATATTCAAACTTTAATTCAATTTCTATAACTATAACAATCTTATTTCGAGTGGAAATCTTACTTGAAATTGTTTTCGTGTCATGATTCTGCTTCAAGAACTTTCAAGCCATCCAAGGATCCTTTGAAGCTGTGATGACCCGGAAATTTCGACTAAATTTAAACTTAATCTTAAATGATTAATGACTTCGACACGATAAGCAAAGCCTATGAAGTTGAATCTCAAAATTTTGAACTATTCAATTACCCTTCGGTTGTTCTCAACGATTCGCGAACCATTATATGTAAACAGATACATATATATACTATAACTTGAAAACGTAACAAAGTTTTAATTGCATGATACCTTACATTAAACTTATTGGTTTATATATCTATTTGAATATATATGATTTCAAGTTATTTAGTAAACGATAGTAACATTCGATTATTGATTCGATTGATATTTAGATAAGTTAACTAAAACGTTTAAGATGAACAAGTAAAATACTAATTTGCTACAGTATTTTCAAATTGCTACAGTACCCAAAATGCTACAGTGTTTTCAAAAATCACTATTTGCTACAGTGAAATTGACTTTGCTACAGTGAATTGCTACAGTGAATTTGCTGCAGTAACACTATTTCAAAATGAAAATGTATATATTATATATATATTAACAAATAGCGAGACGATGATTTATAGAAGTAAATGACCAAAACATTTGAAAGTTTAAGATATACTATGAGTGGTATAGTTTATGGATAATTTAAGACTATATTTTGACAAAGGTACGTGACACGAAACGTAAAATGCAAGTTTTCTAAAGGTACGAAAGGACATTCGAAAAACTGGAACCGGGACATAAGTCGAGTGATGACGTACGACTTATCGGAACAAAAATTACAAGTCAACTATGCACGTGAATTTAATATAATATATAATTAATTATTTAAATTATATATATTATATTAATATTTTATCATGTTGACAAACAAATGGACAAATGATTCTGAGCTGGAAATTGAGGCCATGCGATCGCATGGCCATCATGCCCAAAATCCATGCGATCGCATGAGGCAAAATTTCAGGCCAAGTGCTATAAATTCTAGAGTTTTGGCCAGATAAATCACACACACATATATATTATTTTTACTCCGTATTTATTTATTTTATTATTATTATTATTATTATTATTATTAATAAGATTATTATTAATCTTATTATTTTTATTATTAGTGTTATTATTTTTGCGATACAAAAATAATAATGTACATAAAATATTACGACGGAGTGCTGTCCAAGTAATTTTTCAAAACGAGTTTCCGAGAAAGCTAGAGCTAAGGAAAATATGGGTTATTGCCAAGGAGGTTATGGGTAATATTCGGGGGTATTTTTGTGAATCAAACCTCGTGCTTATTATCTCCAATGCGTCTACGTGCTTTCCTGCAATATTGTATATCAATATTAAACTGTGAGTTTCATATGATCCCTTTTACTCAATATATTTTTGGGCTGAGAATACATGTGACTGTTTATAAATACTAAAAATACTAGATTTATATGCGTGAGTTTCATAAGATCCCTTTTACTCTCTACATTTTTGGGCTGAGAATACATGCAAATGCTTTATTAACCGATATACAATATTTATATGTGTGAGTTTCATATGATCCCTTTTACCCTTTACATTTTTGGGCTGAGAATACATGCACTTTATTTTAAACTCAATGGATACAAGTACATACTAAATTCTACACTGAGTTTGAACCGAAAATCCCTTAGCTTTGGTAACCGTTAACTGCCAGTTATAAGAACTGGTGGGCGCGAGTAGTAGTATATGGATCCATAGGGCTTGACATCCCCGTCCGAGCTAGAGCGCTAGCCTTTTAATGGACGTATGCTATTTGATAAGCATACACGTTGGTTTGCGTGTATTATTAAGATGATTATACAAAGGGTACAAATTATATATACGTTAAAGTTTAGTTACCAGGGTGCTCAACTTTGTAGAACCGATTGATAAACGTTTCGGATGAAATAACTGAAATCTTGTGATCCCCCTTTTATGTAAAACCTATTGATAAACGTTTTGAATAAAATAACTGAACTTTTGTAATCCACATTGATATACGGATTATGTGAAATATTAAAACTATGAACTCACCAACCTTTGTGTTGACACTTGAAGCATGTTTATTCTCAGGTTTCCTAGAAGTCTTCCGCTGTTTGCTTATATGTTAGACAAGCTATGTGCATGGAGTCATACATGGCATATTTTTCAAGGAAACGTTGCATTCACCAAATCATCACCATGTATCTTATTTTGACTGTACTGTCAACGGAAGTACTATTGTAAACTATTATTTACAGTGATTGTCTATATGTAGAAATCATCAGATGTTGAAAACCTTTGATTTAAATATTCATTTATGGTGTGCCTTTTCAAAAGAATGCAATGTTTACAAAACGTATCATATAGAGGTCAAATACCTCGCAATGAAATCAATGAATGACGTATTGTCCATATGGATTTGGAGCGATCGTCACAGTTGGTATCAGAGCGTTGGTCTTAGCGAACCAGAATTTGCATTAGTATGTCTAACTGGTTATTGTTAGGATACATTAGTGAGTCTGGACTTCGACCATGTCTGCATGATAAAAGTTGTTGCTTATAATTTTTTTGTTAGAAATTACCTGCTTATCATTCCTTGTGTGGAAAATTACCTGCTTATCATTTGTAGTCTAGACACACCTTATTGAATGGATTGCATGACTAGTGTATAGACAAAATGAATATCTTAGCGTATCTGTTACTGTTACCTTTACTTGACAGTTTCCGAAAGTTTCTCCGTAATTCGCGGATCCTTTGTACTATATAAAGGTATTCTATGTAATTAGAATATCATCCGATATCCGAAAATCATTTCACATCGAAAATTATTTATCTAACCGTGTAAGATGAATTCTGCAAGTAATTCGAGTTCTTCGGATTCCGATATGAATTTCCACCTGAGTTCCGAAAGCAGTGTAACCGGAATGAATCAACCAATCAGTCATCACCAATTCTGGATGAATTGGGGATGGGTTCGTAATCAACTTAATCAATGGAGACAAGAGGAAGGCGATCCTTTCCACCAACCGAATTCACCTCTTAGTGAGGAACCTGAGGCACTTACCGGCGAACCCGTTCGAAACACTATCTTTACCCTCATTTCCAGGATATTTCGCAACGATTATATGATAACTAGAATTTTAAACTTTATTCATCCTCTCGTACCAACCGCCAATCATCCCGGAATAATAGAAGAAGTTAACGAGCTTCGCGCTCGAGTTGTGGCTTTGGAGAATATGATGCACAATTTGCAGGCATCACAGGCAGCACTGGTAGCACCACCAGAACCAGCAGCACAACCAACAACGGTACCAGTACCGACAACAACAACATCCGCAACGTAAACCTTAACCTCACAATCTGTCCCACGAGTATCAACCTCATACGCACCGTAGACACCGAAGAATACTAATAACCATAAACGATGAAGTATTAATTCATAACTTCATTGGAGAAATATCCTGCGACGATTATGTAATCTTTAATATAGAAGAGATTATTCGTTTCTAGTTCCAACCGAAAATCAAATGAGTTTAATAACTCATTAAATCTATATTACATCCGAAGGAAATATACATACATATATTTTCATAAAGATTGTAATTGAAAATCCTTTTGTACAAACTGTTAATGATGAGAATATTTTAACGGGTAGGTAATACCCTAGAAATATATAAATTCCACATTAATATGTTACACTATACATTCTTCAATTCTGATTCAGCAATCATTAACTATACTGCTCAAACCTATAGATATACGTATCTGTTCATCGCAGAATAACCATTTTCATTCAATTTCATATTCTGATTTCGATAGATCAGAATCCAAGTCAAGATTAAACGAAAAACATCACTCTTAGATTCCTACATCTTTCAAAACCATGCTTCGAAAACCATGCTTTGAATTCAGAACAGTACTAGAACATCATATGATTACATTTTGCGTTCAAACCCATCAAAATTATTGGAAACACTTCAACTAATGAACAAACGAGAAGACAAACCAACTACACGATATCTACGAGAAGAAAGATTTGTACTTATAATCATACATCTGGAAAGCTCTCGAAACCTAAGTAAAACTTTAACACGTATCTGTGATAAATCCTTCGGCATTATTATTACTGAAAATAATCTTACAATTCCTTTTCAAGTATCCAGTTTTGTCACAACTTCAGCAAGTCAACTTCATTTGAATAAGCCTTAATTAAACCTTGACATATAGGATTACCCTTTCTATTGTTGTTACCGGGGAACCTTTTATATCCCATCATATTAGCAGTAAATGTACCAGCGACTCCGTCACTCTGCTATTTAAATCTCTCCGGAAATCACTATATATACCTTGAAATCTGATCATGTACTCATCCACATCTTGTAACGGTAATTGCCATACCAACCACCGGGAATTAACAATCAGTATTTTGAATCTCGCAGCGTTTTCTACGACAACAGTTATATATAAATATATAACATCTATCTTCTAGACTTAGATACTTCGAATGTGAAGTTTCTGAAAAACACCCCAAACTGTGAAACTAGTCCTCCTAATTTTGGAAAAATGCTGATAAAGCAGCAAAAACGGTAAACGACTTTAACAGTCAAAAGTTTGATGATAAAGAATAGTATGGTGGTAAAGCTGAGAAAAAGAGAAGGTTTGGAATTGAAAAACGGATTGAGCAAACCATAAAGGAGACTGTGGACAAGTCACAGGGACTAAACTTATACATAAAGAATCTAGATGATTCTGTTTTGATGAAATATTTAGCGAATATCTTGCTCCTTACTTATTTCAAATTCTTGCGGAACATATTCTTCATCATCCTTCGATATTAGAAATTCTAAGATATTATCATATCTTTCATTATAAATATCTTCGATATTTCTGAAGATATCTTCATAACTATTATCATCCGAAATTATTTATCTCTTCACGCTATCTGTGTTACATCATAAAAGAAACTATTTTAGTTTCAAAAATCTGAAAAATTCAAAAAAAAAAAAATGGATGTTTTGAAGTAGTGTTGGGAACTGAAGCATGAGTTAATATAATATAATGACACTTGATCAACGTGATTATATTACAGTAAGTCATGCTGAGTTTCTAATGGAACGTGATAAAGGTTCACAGATCCCACCCTCATCATGAACCATGTTACATAACTCTTTTAACCTCTAAACATATCAAGAAAATATTTTTCTTGATGATTCGGTCTTTTCTGAATAATTTGGTAATTTGACAAATCAAGATCGTGCCATTACGATTACCTTCTCAGAACAATAACTATGTTCATCCAAAACTCTATACCTACGAATTCTGGACCATTACAAGAGATGCCTAATCGCAAGAAGAAGAAACGAAGGGACAAAGCTCCGAAATAGAAATTGGAGTATAAATCGCAGCAAATAGGAGGGAGTATTAACTGTGAATGACAATGATTATAGAAGACAGGAGTAGGGACATTAAAATATAAGGGGAGATATAAAGCCCGATAACAAACCTGAAATTACAAACCGTGTATATCAATGCGTATAGCAATATAAAGACACGGGAGAATGATAAATACAACAATCCCTAGAGCATAATAGAAATAAACAGATTCTTCTGGTGGGAGCTGGAAAAGAAGGATGATTGTGGCAAACGTCAATATTAGGTCAAGAACCAGAACTAGATTGAGCATTTTCAAAAATTTTTTTAATGTATTAATTGGGGAAGAAAGTTTTAAGGGTGGTGAATATTATGAAACGGAAGAAGTCAATTTATAATGGAAATACCGGACAAAGTAGCCAGGGCAGGTTACCACATTTAATTAAAGTGGATCCTAATTTCCTTAAATCCCGGTGAATCAAATCCTGTATATATTTCAAAGATTTTCTTTTAATTACCTTGAATTCCGGAAATCAAACGTTACTACGTCAAGAGATAAGACGAATCTCTATTCTCCATTTCACTCTATTACGATAACTTCTCTCATACGCTTCGAGTAATTGGATTGTTTTATAAATATTATTCAACGGTGATAAAAATTCTATTTATCAACACATATTCGTCATAAAACATTTTTATTGTTATCCATGACGACCTCACTCAAATTTCGGGACGAAATTTCTTTAACGGGTAGGTACTGTGATGACCTGGAAATTTCGACTAAATTTAAACTTAATCTTAAATGATTAATGACTTCGACACGATAAGCAAAGCCTATGAAGTTGAATCTCAAAATTTTGAACTATTCAATTACCCTTCGGTTGTTCTCAACGATTCGCGAACCATTATATGTAAACAGATACATATATATACTATAACTTGAAAACGTAACAAAGTTTTAATTGCATGATACCTTACATTAAACTTATTGGTTTATATATCTATTTGAATATATATGATTTCAAGTTATTTAGTAAACGATAGTAACATTCGATTATTGATTCGATTGATATTTAGATAAGTTAACTAAAACGTTTAAGATGAACAAGTAAAATACTAATTTGCTACAGTATTTTCAAATTGCTACAGTACCCAAAATGCTACAGTGTTTTCAAAAATCACTATTTGCTACAGTGAAATTGACTTTGCTACAGTGAATTGCTACAGTGAATTTGCTGCAGTAACACTATTTCAAAATGAAAATGTATATATTATATATATATTAACAAATAGCGAGACGATGATTTATAGAAGTAAATGACCAAAACATTTGAAAGTTTAAGATATACTATGAGTGGTATAGTTTATGGATAATTTAAGACTATATTTTGACAAAGGTACGTGACACGAAACGTAAAATGCAAGTTTTCTAAAGGTACGAAAGGACATTCGAAAAACTGGAACCGGGACATAAGTCGAGTGATGACGTACGACTTATCGGAACAAAAATTACAAGTCAACTATGCACGTGAATTTAATATAATATATAATTAATTATTTAAATTATATATATTATATTAATATTTTATCATGTTGACAAACAAATGGACAAATGATTCTGAGCTGGAAATTGAGGCCATGCGATCGCATGGCCATCATGCCCAAAATCCATGCGATCGCATGAGGCAAAATTTCAGGCCAAGTGCTATAAATTCTAGAGTTTTGGCCAGATAAATCACACACACATATATATTATTTTTACTCCGTATTTATTTATTTTATTATTATTATTATTATTATTATTATTATTATTATTATTAATAATAAGATTATTATTAATCTTATTATTTTTATTATTAGTGTTATTATTTTTGCGATACAAAAATAATAATGTACATAAAATATTACGACGGAGTGCTGTCCAAGTAATTTTTCAAAACGAGTTTCCGAGAAAGCTAGAGCTAAGGAAAATATGGGTTATTGCCAAGGAGGTTATGGGTAATATTCGGGGTTATTTTTGTGAATCAAACCTCGTGCTTATTATCTCCAATGCGTCTACGTGCTTTCCTGCAATATTGTATATCAATATTAAACTGTGAGTTTCATATGATCCCTTTTACTCAATATATTTTTGGGCTGAGAATACATGCGACTGTTTATAAATACTAAAAATACTAGATTTATATGTGTGAGTTTCATAAGATCCCTTTTACTCTCTACATTTTTGGGCTGAGAATACATGCAAATGCTTTATTAACCGATATACAATATTTATATGTGTGAGTTTCATATGATCCCTTTTACCCTTTACATTTTTGGGCTGAGAATACATGCACTTTATTTTAAACTCAATGGATACAAGTACATACTAAATTCTACACTGAGTTTGAACCGAAAATCCCTTAGCTTTGGTAACTGTTAACTGCCAGTTATAAGAACTGGTGGGCGCGAGTAGTAGTATATGGATCCATAGGGCTTGACATCCCCGTCCGAGCTAGAGCGCTAGCCTTTTAACGGACGTATGCTATTTAATAAGCGTACACGTTGGTTTGCGTGTATTATTAAGATGATTATACAAAGGGTACAAATTATATATACGTTAAAGTTTAGTTACCAGGGTGCTCAACTTTGTAGAACCGATTGATAAACGTTTCGGATGAAACAACTGAAATCTTGTGATCCCCCTTTTATGTAAAACCTATTGATAAATGTTTTGAATAAAACAACTGAACTTTTGTAATCCACATTGATATACGGATTATGTGAAATATTAAAACTATGAACTCACCAACCTTTGTGTTGACACTTGAAGCATATTTATTCTCAGGTTTCCTAGAAGTCTTCCGCTGTTTGTGATGTCGAACGAGGTGTATATAAAATAGCTTATATTTTACTAGTAAAAACTATTAAATACGATACAATTTTACACAAGATATTTATTTATTTATAGAATGGATATACTTAAACCTTGCTACAACACTTATAGGCAGTGTACCTAATCGTACAGTAGTGTAATTTTTAGTAAGTCCGGTTCGTTCCACAGGGAAATCTTTAAACAAAGCTCAACGCTATATTAGTTTACTTTTATAAAAATACAAATATATATATAAGTGATATTATTATTATAAAGGGGGGTTTTTTACCGTTTAATGACCGGCTTGTCGATTTTAAAACTTTAGTCGCAGTTAAAACCTAATGTAAAATATAAAATAAATACAAGACTTTAAATTAAAGCGTAAAGTAAATAACGATAATGAAATTGCGAATAATAAAAATGCGATAAAATTAAATTGCGATAATTAAAAGTACGATAATTAAAAGTGCGATTAAATAAAATAACAATAAATAAAAGTGCGATAATTAGAAGTGCAATTAAATATAAAATAAAGGAAATTAAATATGAAATAAAAGAATTATGCTTATTTAAACTTCCGTAATCATGATGTTTGACGTGTTGATTTTAGTTTTATGCCCATGGGTTAATTGTTCTTTGTCCTGGATTATTCAATATGTCCGTCTGGTTTTTATCCATAACAGTCCATCAGTCATAAATATAAATTGCAAGTGTCCTTGTCAAATTATTATTATACCCGAAGTTAAATATTCCAACTAATTGGGGATTCGAATTGTAACAAGGTTTTAATACTTTGTTTAATGAATACACCAGGTTATCGACTGCGTGTAAACCAAGGTTTTACTACTTTGTTAACAATTACACCAATTACCCTTGAATGTAATTTCACCCCTGTTTTAATTATTCTAGTGGCTATTAATCCATTCCCGTGTCCGGTTAAATGAACGATTATTCGTACATATAAATACCCCGCCCATCGTGTCCGATCGAGTGTATATGGTAATTTATAGGGACGCCCAATTGTAAATCTTTATATTAACATTAACAAACTTTCATTTAGTTAAACAAATATAAAGCCCATTAATAGCCCATAGTCTGATTTCCACAAGTGTCGTTCTTTTGTTCAAACCCCAATTATGGTACAAAGCCCAATTACCCAATTTTAGTAATTAGCCCAACATCATGATTACTTCGTTTTAAATAAGCATAATAATAACTTAGCTACGAGACATTAATATAAAAAGGTTGAACATAACTTACAATGATTAAAAATAGCGTAGCGTTACACGGACAGAATTTCGACTTACACCCTTACAACATTCGCTAACATACCCTTATTATTAGAATTATAATTAAAATTAAAATATAAATTATAAATATAAATATATTTACGTATGAAGAGGAAGAGAAAAAGATGATTAAAACTCGGCACAAAACTGGCTTTATATAGGACCTGACCAGCAATCTCACTCCATGCGACTCGCATGGATTTGTGCCTCTGGCCATGCGAGTCGCATGGCCACCCTGGATCCAGCCAAATGGATTTGTTTTCTTCTTGCCGACGTAATATAATAATAATAATATATATAATATATAATTATATATAATTATATATATATTATATTATATTCTTGTGCATAGTAGACTAGATATTTTTGGTCCGTTGCGTCGGGCGTTTCTTCTTGGCTCAGGTCCCGGTTCCGGATTTTCGGACGTCCTCGCGTATTATTTTAAATCGCGTACTTTGCGTCTTGTAACTCGTACTCTTGTCATTTTGAGACGTTCCTCATCAATATTTTGAACCTTTTTAATTGTATCTTGTACTTTTTAGCTCTTTGGACCTTTTTGTCTTCAATTTGTCGAATCTGCCTTTTGTCTTCACCTTTTATTATTTAAACGAATATCTCTTGTAAATAGAACAATTGCAACTAAAAGCTTGTCTTTCTTGAGGAATAATGCTATGAAATATATGTTCGTTTTTAGCATTATCAAATATTCCCACACTTGAGCGTTGCTTGTCCTCAAGCAATATTGTCTTGAAATACTAGAATCACTTCTTTATTCTTCACACTTTGTACATCAGTGATTTCTATACGGCGGTATAAACAATGGAAGTAACGATATGGTTTACAGTCCCACATGACTATAAAAATTTAGATCCATTAAGGAAATTGGATCTTTATGAAAACATTTGATCTTTCGAAATCTAGTTTTTACCCTAGATAAGTTTTCCGGAATAACCCTTTACCGGTGTTTGCAAAATATTTTTGTGGGTTTGGTGGGTTTCAGATTTGAAAATTTTAGCTCAAAACTTGCGGTTTTGTGTCACCCACTTGCTAACCTTGTATTTGGAAAGCAACACGTCCAGTTTACTTGTCCCGTATATTACCTTTCGGTAAACTACCGTCCGGTTGTAAAGGAAAGCGTTGAACAAGCAACTGTTAAGGCAATGTCCCGTGACATGCTTTTGATTATGGTCTATAACGTGTCGGACGCAATTACTATCCTTGGTAGGAGCAATAGTAAAGCTCACCCTTATAATTTTTCGGTCTGGCACAAGGTCCTGTCTTTTACCATGCTATGCAACCACCGTTCTTACGGTTGACACCCGATTTAGTTCAGGTGACCTAATGAATTCCAGGTGAATTCCTAGGATTTTACGTTCAATGGTAATGAACGCATTGAAAATAGGGTTTTCAGAAAAAAAATCGGTTTATAATTTTGATCAAAATATTTTCTCGTTTAAGTTCGAGTTTAGATATCATTGAATTCCATGAGTTTGAATTCTCAATCTTTAAGGTCAATCTCAAGGATTGAGTAATATCAGTCTTAAAAGCTGATTTTTAATCTTTAAGGAGATTATCCTTTCTGGGGATCTGATTCATTAGTCTTATCAAGCTAATTTGCACGGTGCCTCCCCATTGTACGAGATAAATCCTTCTCATGGTTAGGATAAATCTGACCACTTGGCGACCCTGTTTGATGCTGAGGTCCGTGGATTTCCTGCTGATTTTAGAAATGACTTTTCTAGATTTTTCGTCAACCTACAGCTGGTCTGGACGACAACTTCATGACCTAAATCAAGAAGCGCGTGTCTTTTTCGGAAGACTTTACTTCCTTTTAGTGATGGAATTGATTCATCGTGTAGATCCATCTCTTCTTTTCTTTCATTGGGTAAAACAGTTTAGTTTAGTCCAAAGCAAAAGTATTTTCAGTTATTTGTTACAAATATATGTGGCATATGTTTAAAATAACTTGGTAAATTTTCCCACACTTGGCTTTTTATTTTTCTTTTTATCGTCCTCTATTCCATTTTAAATGAATTTTAACATTTTAGTTTGTTTCTCAATTTATGTCCTTTCCGAGGTAACAATAATTTCGGTGTTAAAACCTAGTTTTATCGTTCATAAATATGTATAAACATGATTTGAATTCATTTAATTGAAAATTTTGAAAAATTTTACTAGAATTGGGTAGTCAGTATATAAGACTAGGGCTGTTCTTTTTTATCAGAGAGCACTAGATTCTAATACAACTACTGCTTTACTAGTATTTTTAATGGTAACCAAGTGTTTAATATTAAAATTTTAAAATCCGAAAGAATTTAACCCCTTCCCACACTTAAGATCTTGCAATGCCCTCATTTTCAAAAAAATCAGTAACAATTTAAATTATTGAGGGTGATTAGTGTGAAAATGATTAAATTTTTACCAAAGTTTCCAAATATATTGGCGTTTGTTTGCTGAATGATAAATGGTGCACGTCATTTGTTCATTCCGTCTTGTTGTTATTTCACATACATTTTGCATCATTGTCGTCAAAATTACTTGCTTTTGCTGAACTTAATGCCAGTCTTTGAAAACGCGTTGTTTTACCCTGTTTTGTGCATAAAAGAGAATACATACAATACAAATATAATCATACATGCAATTTGAAATGGAACTTTGGCATCCCACTTTCAAACTATAAGAAAAATATTAGTACACAATAATAATAAAATATCAAACATTACATAAACGTAATAAAATGTTAAGTGTTTTAAAATAAAAATAAAAATTACCAACTTATCTCTACTGATCAGGAGGTGGGTTAGGAGGAAAATTAGGATATGGATCCCAATTCATGTTCGCGTCCGGGTTCCATGGCTGATTATAGGTGAACTGGTATGCTGCGTCATAATCATATGAATCATAGGGTGGTCTCATTTCTGGCTGATGTGCGGGATAGTATGCGGGTCGGGTCGGATAATACATCTCGCCAGGCTGCAACTGGCTTATAATTTGGCGCTGATGATAATCCCATCGGCCATGCTCTCGTTGCCGGGAATGCTCGTAGTCATTCCGACGTTGCCATGCCTCGTACTGCATATGCCTATCATAGTTCGTCATGTATTCATCCTCCATACGAACGCCTAAATCAAGAGCAGTCTCCCGAACAACTCCTATAATGTTGTTTGCCTCCTCCATCTCGTCATCCGCACCTCTTTCTACCTGTCGCTGAGGTCCCTCATATCGATATACCCGACCACGTCTCATCAATAATACCCTTGCACCGTGATAAAGGTTTGAACTTATAGTTTCACCTCCGTCCTCTATTTCGTTCATTGGACCCCCTTGGTGCTTATCTACACCTAAATACTCTCCAATGAGAGTAATGAAAATACCACCACCTATAATACTCCCCGATTTCATCCCCGAAACTACATTAGCGAGATAATAACCAACACAATAGGGAATGTTAACGAAACTCCTCGGGTCTCTAATACACTTGAGGTAGAACAAATCGTTTACGGTCAATTTCTCCTTATTCCTACCCCTTTGTGTAATTGTGTTTGCTAAGAATCTATGAATCACCCGGAGTTCAGCTCTGTCTATATCTAAGTATGTATGATTTCCACTGGCGTGAAATTCATTAAAGTGGGACATACGCCTCCAGACAGCGTTAATATCAAATTCCCTATCTACCCTTTCTCCTTGGGCAATCAGGCTATTACAGTCGGGGCTCAAAAGTTCAGCAGGGGTGTAAATCTGTAAGGCCCTGGCTAAATCTATCATGGACATTCTGTACATGCGTCCACCTAACAGAAATCTAATAAAGCTTCTATCATCTATCCTCCTAACATCACTGTTTAACTTAATAGTACTAAGTAATTCTATACACCATTCCCTATATATGGTTCTACGAATGGAAAATAGGCGCATCCAATCGTTAAACTGAGAATTACCATACCTTTGCACCAATAATTCCCGAATTGGTTCGGCAAGGTCAACTGTTTCCAAAGGTACCCAGTCAATTGCCCTTGGCATTTCAACAACCTTAAAGTAGAGAATGTGCATGTTCTTTTGATAATCTGGATACTCTATCCAACATCGATCAAATCTCAGATTTGGGTGTAACTGATCTTCATTAATGTCTAAGCTCAGAATCCTTTGATGTGGAGCGAATTGACGAAACTGATTCATGAATAATTGATCTTGATCGTGATATGGAATATGTTGCTCCTCCTGTTCTTCTTCTTCTTGTTGCATATGTTGTTCTTGTTCATAAAACATTTCCGGTTCGGGCTCTGGTTGCCTGGACGATGATGCTCCTGAACCTCCAGTATCGGCTCTCTTTCTCCTGAAGGGGTTGAGACTACTGAATCTAGGCATAATTGTTGTGAAGTTTTGCAAGAAATTTGGTGAAAAATGGCGGATTTTTGAGAGGATTTGGGAGAGTTTTCGTGTATATGTGTGTGTGTTTGTGAAAAAGAGCAGCTCGGCTGGAATTTTGTTCCTGTCCAGTTTTTAACAGCCATGCGACTCGCATGACTTATGCCTTTCCCCCATGCGAGTCGCATGGGGGTATTTTCCAGGTTTTGTTTGTTTTTTTTTTTTTTTTTTTTTTTTTTTTTTTTTATAAAAACGTTATACTTTTAAAACATAAAATTTAATAAAATTTAAAAATTTTGTTTCTTTTTAAGACGAGGTCGTTTCGGGATGATGCCCTAGTCCGTCCCTCGACAAAATTTTAAAATTTGTCTTTTTGTAGCGATTGTTTTAAAAGCTTAGATTTTTGGATTTTTAAATTTTTTTTTTTTTGGCATACTTTAAATCAAAAAGATTAAAAATAATGATAATAAAAGTTCTCGTCCCTCCCTCGGGTAAAGCAATTTCGGTTCAAAGACCTAGTCTTCAACTTACGACGAATTTTTTAAAAATCATATTCTTAACTTGATGAGATAAAGTAAATTTTTGTTTTTAAATTCACACAACTTAAATATAAAATTTAAAATTAATATTAAAAATTCACACCAAACTTAAAATTTGAAATGCATAAAATTAAAATTTTATATTTTAAAAATTAAAAATTCACACCAAACTTAATTTAAAAATTCAAATATTTACAATTTTAAAAATATTGTTTATATAAAGTTTACAATATTAATTTAAGGTTTAAATATTAATTTTAAAAACATGGTAAAAATAAAATTAAAAATCTTTTTGTCTTTTTATCCCACTTTAATCAATCAAATATTATCAAAAATATGCGCCCCTCTTTTCGGTAAAGTAATTTCGGTTCCAAGACCTAATTTAACTCATGACGAATTTTTGAAATATTTTGGGTTGATTGTTTAAAGATATTTATACCTTAAGAATAAACGTTAAATTTCGCAGTGATGTAATAAATTTTTGAACGATATCAATAATTTCGGTCGCCAAACCTAATTTTATTCAATACCAATTTAATACTTTTTAGCGAACAAATTAGCATTTATTATCAAAAGGTTAAAAATAAAAATAAAAATAAAAACTGTACAGACATACCTGTGAAATAGATTTCTTAGTTATATGATCTATTATATTCATAAGATAGTCGGTTTAATTGGTTTTCCATGGCTGCATAGGCGTAACCTCGAGCATTCATTGTCTTTTCTTCTAAACATATGAACGGTCCGTCTCTGCATAAAGTAACAAATTCGGTATTTGAATAGGTTTGATTATTTGAACATTTACCTCCATGTGACCATTTTCCGCATTTGTGACATCGTTCTAGGTGTCGTGCTCTTCTTTTTGCTGCGGATTTTGATTTTCCTTTACCAAATTGTAACTTATTATCTTCGCATCTGGATCCTTTTCTAACTCCGTCCATTCTTTCTCTGATTACTGATACTAATTCACTCGGTAGTATGTCATTATTTCTTTTAGTGATCAAAGCGTGTAGCATTAGACCATGGTTTAGTTCACAGGCAGTCTTCATTTTGTAAAAACCTAAAAAATAAAAATTCAGAATGGGGGGAGAAGACTAGTTCTTTAGGGTCTGCTAGGGAAAGACCATACGTGTTCCATTTTCGAGAACTACACGAAAACAGACAATCTAACTCTAACAGAAATACATATTATCCTTTAAAGACTTGATTCTCCCCACACTTAGTTAGCTGTGGTATCGAAATTGTGATTAACTTCGTTGTTGACTTCCATCGGACCATGTATGTAATGTTTAACTCTGTGACCATTAACTTTAAATTCAATCCCATTTGAATTTATTAATTCTATCGTTCCGTATGGGAAAACTCTTTTGACTATGAATGGTCCAGACCATCTTGATTTCAATTTTCCAGGAAATAGCTTGAATCGTGAATTGAAAAGAAGAACTCTGTCTCCTTCTTTGAATTCTTTTGAACTTCTGATTCTTTTATCATGCCATTTCTTCGTTCTTTCTTTATAGATTAACGAATTTTCGTATGCTTCATGTCTTAATTCTTCTAATTCGTTTAGTTGACTTAATCGTAGACGTCCGGCTTCATGTAAATCAAGATTACATGTCTTCAAAGCCCAAAATGCTTTGTGTTCAATTTCTACTGGAAGATGACATGCTTTTCCATAAACAAGTCTAAAAGGTGTGGTTCCAATTGGAGTTTTGTAGGCTGTTCTAAAAGCCCAGAGTGCATCCTCCAATTTAATGGACCATTCCTTCGGATTTGATCCTACGGTTTTCTCTAGAATACGTTTTAAAGCTCGGTTTGTATTTTCAACTTGTCCACTTGTTTGTGGATGATATGCGGTGGAGATTTTATGAGTTACTCCATATCTTTTAAGAACTTTTTCAAGTTGATTATTACAAAAATGAGTACCCCGATCACTTATTAAAGCTTTCGGTGTTCCAAACCTTGCAAAAAGACGTTTTAAAAAGTTGACTACAACTCGTGCATCGTTAGTTGGGAGAGCTTGTGCTTCCGCCCATTTAGATACATAATCAATGGCTACGAGTATATATAGATTATTATGAGATTTTGGAAATGGACCCATAAAGTCAATACCCCAAATGTCAAATACTTCACATACTTGGATGACATTTTGTGGCATTTCATCACGTTGACTTATTTTTCCGGCCCTTTGACATGCATCACAGGATTTGCAAAGAAGGTGTGCGTCTTTGTAAATTGTAGGCCAATAGAATCCAGCTTCATAAACTTTTCTTGCTGTTAGTTGAGGCCCATAATGCCCTCCTGTTGGTCCTGTGTGACAATGGTTTAAAATTTTACTAGCTTCATCTCCAAATACACATCGGCGTATTATTCCATCGGGACAACTTTTAAACAGATGTGGATCTTCCCAGAAATAGTGTTTTATATCACTGAAGAATTTCTTTCGTCTTTGGTACGATAATCCTTTTTCAAGGAATCCACAAACTAAGTAGTTTGCATAGTCTGCAAACCATGGGATTTCTTTATAATCTATCTTCAATAGATATTCATCAGGAAAGTTGTCTTGTATGGCCGATTCATTCAGAACTTCTAATTCAGGATTTTCAAGACGAGAAAGATGATCAGCGGCGAGATTTTCTGCTCCTTTTTTATCTCGGATTTCAATATCAAACTCTTGTAAGAGTAAGATCCAACGGATTAATCTTGGTTTAGCATCTTGTTTTGAAAATAGGTATCTAAGAGCAGAATGGTCGGTATAGACCACCGTTTTTGCTAGAACGAGATATGATCGAAATTTGTCAAAAGCAAAGACAATAGCAAGGAGTTCTTTTTCAGTAGTTGTATAGTTTGTTTGTGCTCCTTGTAACGTCTTACTAGCATAATATATAGGTTGAAATCGTTTTTCAATCCTTTGTCCTAAAACGGCTCCCATTGCAAAATCACTTGCATCGCACATTAGTTCAAATGGTAGATTCCAATTTGGTGTTATCATGATCGGTGCATTAGTGAGTTTTTCTTTAAGAATATTAAAAGATTTGATACATTCATCTGAAAAGATGAATGGCGCATCCTTTTCTAGGAGTTTATTCATAGGAGTGGCAATTTTAGAAAAATCTTTTATGAAACGTCGGTAAAAACCGGCATGCCCTAGAAAACTCCTAACTCCTCTAACATTTGTGGGATGTGGAAGTTTAGCAATTACCTCTACTTTAGCTCTATCCACTTCAATTCCTTCTTTTGAAATTTTATGTCCAAGAACGATGCCTTCTTTAACCATGAAATGGCATTTTTCTCAATTAAGTACTAGATTTGATTTTTCGCATCTAATTAGCATTCGTTCCAGATTAACTAGACATGATTTAAATGTATCACCGAAGACTGAAAAGTCATCCATGAATACTTCCATGCATTCTTCTATCATGTCGTGAAAAATCGCCATCATACACCTTTGAAAGGTTGCAGGGGCGTTGCAAAGTCCAAATGGCATGCGTTTGTAAGCAAAAGTACCATAAGGGCACGTGAATGTGGTTTTCTCTTGGTCTTCGGGTGCTATTGGAATTTGAAAATATCCGGAAAATCCATCTAGAAAACAATAGTAACTATTTCCGGCTAATCTTTCCAACATTTGATCTATGAAAGGTAAAGGAAAGTGATCTTTTCTGGTGGCGTCATTTAATTTTCTATAATCAATACATACACGCCATCCTGTTACAGTCCTAGTAGGAATAAGCTCATTTTTCTCATTTGTGATGACAGTCATGCCACCCTTCTTAGGTACGCATTGAACTGGGCTTACCCATGGACTATCAGAAATTGGATATATCAAACCTGCATCTAGCAGTTTAATAATCTCTTTCTTAACTACATCTTGCATATTAGGATTTAGTCTTCATTGGCGTTGCACATACGTTTTATGACCTTCTTCCATAAGGATTTTATGTGTGCAATACGAAGGACTTATTCCTTTAATATCATGAATCTTCCATGCAATGGCTGGTTTATGAGCTTTCAACACAGAAATGAGTTGTGATTTCTCATTTTCAGTAAGAGAAGACGATATTATTACAGGTAATTCAGATTCACCATGTAAGTAAGCGTATTCCAAAAGGTTTGGAAGTGGCTTTAACTCTAATTTCGGAGGTTCTTCTATCGATGATTTATATCGATATCTGTCTTCTTCTTTTAGCATTTGAATTTCTTCTGTTGTTGGTTCATATCCATTAGCTATAAGTGTAGCTAACATTTCAGCTTCATCAATTGGTTCATTACCTTCTCCTAAAGAACATTCTCCCGTTCCTTGTAATTCTGGAAATTCTTCTAATAATTCTGCATGTGCATCTATAGTTTGAATATAATAACATGTATCATCTGCAGATTGTGGTTGTTGCATTGCTCTATCAACTGAAAAGGTAACACTCTCATCCTCTATACTTAGGGTCAGTTTCTTACCGAACACGTCTATCATTGCTTTAGCCGTGTTTAAGAATGGTCTTCCTAATATGAGAGGAACTTGAGAATCTTCTTCCATGTCCAAAACAACAAAATCTACTGGAAATACTAAAGTACCAACTTTAACTAGCATGTTCTCCATTATCCCTCTAGGATATTTTATTGATCTATCGGCTAGTTGTATGCTTATTCTGGTTGGTTTCAATTCTCCAAGGTCTAGTTTAGCGTATAGTGAATACGGCATTAAATTTATACTAGCACCTAAGTCTGCCAATGCTTCTATTGAACTAAGACTACCCAGAAAACATGGAATTGTGAAACTTCCTGGATCAGATAATTTTTCTGGTATCTTATTCAACAGCACTGCTGAACAATTGGCATTCATAGTAACAGCCGAGAGTTCTTCCATTTTCTTTCTATTCGTGATTAGATCTTTCAAGAATTTAGCATATCTTGGCATTCCTGAAATCACATCAATGAAAGGAAGATTTACATTTATCTGTTTAAACATATCCAAGAATTTGGATTGCTCGGCTTCAAGTTTTTCTTTCTTCATTTTACTTGGATAAGGAAGAGGTGGTTGGTATGGTTTAACATAAGGTTTATTCTTAATTGTGTTATCTTCATTAACCTTTTCAACTACCGGTTCTTTTTCCTTATCTTGATCAGGTTGTGGTTCTTGTGGAGTAGGAATAGTTTCATCAGAAGTTACAGGTATTTCAGGTGGTTTAAGTGTTGTACCACTTCTTGTGGTAATAGCTTTAGCTGTTTCATTCCGGGGGTTAGCATTTGTATCACTAGGTAGACTTACCGGTTTTCTTTCACCTATTAACCTTGCTAGGTTACTTACTTCTTGTTCCAGATTTTGAATAGAAGCTTGTTGATTTCTAAATGCTTGAGCATTTTGTTCATTTGTTTGTTTTTGAGATGTGAAAAACTGCGTTTGAGTTTCAACTAGCTTCGTCATCATATCTTCTAAATTTGGCTTTTTATCATCGGTTTGTTGTGGTGGTTTGTTTTGAAAATTAGGTCTTTGCTGATTGTAAGTATTATTGGATACTTGTTGATTGCTAGGACCTTGTTGGTTGTTGTATGGAATATTTCGGTTATAATTCTGGTTTTGATTGTAAATCGGTCTTGGCGGTTGATAATTATTCTGATAATTATTTCCAGGCCTTTGGTTTATGTATGAAATATTCTCTCTTTGTTCCATTGTTAATTCAATACTGAGACAATCTTTTGTCAAATGTGGTCCTCCACATTGCTCACAACTAATTCGTATAGCATGAATATCTTTAGTCATCTTTTCCATTCGTCTCTCGAAAGCATCTATCTTTGCGGAAATGGAATCTAAGTCATGGCTAGAATCGGCTCTAGCTGCTTTAGATGATCTAATGATGTCTTTTTCTTGGTGCCACTCATGCGAGTGGGAAGCAGTGTTATCAATAATTTTGTAAGCATCAGTTTCGGTTTTCTTCATAATAGAACCACCAGCTGCTATATCTATGTCTTTTCTTGTAGTGATGTCGCATCCTCGGTAAAATATTTGTACTATTTGACAGGTGTCTAAACCATGTTGCGGACATCCTCTTAACAACTTTCCATATCTTGTCCACGCCTCATATAGAGTTTCATTTGGTTTCTGTGTGAACGTAACAATTTCTGCTTGAAGTCTTACGGCTTTAGATGCGGGAAAGAATTGTTTAAGAAATTTGTCAACTAAAACGTCCCATGTATCAATCGCCCCTTCAGGTAACGATTCCAACCAATCTTTGGCTTCTCCCTTTAAAGTCCAGGGAAATAACATGAGATATATCTGTTCATCCTCCACTTCTCGGATTTTAAATAGTGTGCAGATCCTATTAAAGGTACGTAGATGTTCATTTGGATCTTCCTTCGGCGCACCACTAAATTGGCATTGATTAGTCACCATGTGTAAAATTTGTCCTTTGATTTCATAATCTGGCGCATTAATGTCTGGATGAGTAATTGCGTGACCTTGACCAGTGCGTTTAGCTCTCATTCGGTCTTCCATACTTAAAGGTTCCAGATTCTCCATAATTGAATTTGTTGAATCGGTATCACTAAATGATTCTGATTTAATGGTTCGTTCCTCAACAATCTCTGTTTGAATGATTGGTGGTTCCGGAGGAAAGTTTAATGGTTCAGGATCTATGAACCGTTCCTGAATATTTTCTGGATTCTCAATTGTGAGGTTTGTTTCAAAAACTGGATTATCGGAAATTTGAACTGAAGTACTTGGTCGACTGGATGACGATTCTAAAGAAAAATCAACGGCGGTTATATTTGTTAAACGATGTCTTGATCTAGTTACAGGTGGTGAACGTACAAAAGGTGGTGAACGTCTTGCTCGGTGCATTCACTGAATATCCTATTAGTTTTTAAAAGGAAAGAAAAATTATAATAAGTTATCCAATCAATAGACTTTTCTGATTTTGCCCACGTTTCGAATAGCCAAAAGATGCAGCAGAGGGGCAGGATTCGTTTGGTCTCAATATAATTGAGGACTGTTTGGCTCCAATAACCCGGTCCACGTACAAATCCAACTATTACTACGAACCAGAAAATTTTGATGTCTATCGATTTAACCACTCCAAATAAATTTTCGTAATTTTAAGAAATTTAGATAAGAAGTAGAATAAAAATCTATGTCCTAAAACTAGAATGGCGAGAAATAAGAAAGAAAAAGAGTTCGTCGCAAAAGGTCGAAAAAGAAAAATGGTTGAAAAATAAAAGGTGACGGAAAAATAAAAGAAACTTATAAAAACTTAAAAATACTTAACTAACCTAACCTTATTACTACAACTAACTTAAAATTATAATCGCAAATTGAAATTACTAATTGGAATGATAATTGATACATAGTAAAAGGTCTAAAAATATTAAAGCTTACAGGAAAAACTAAATCCCAAATGGAAATAACTTAAAAAGAAACTAAAACTTAAAAAGGCGTCGCAAAATTCTAAAGCACCTAAATCTTAGTCTAAAGAAAAAGCACTTAAGGAATTCTACGGCAAAGCCTAAAAATCTAGGAGTAAAAATAACTATAGCAAAAACTAAGTTTAAAATTAAATATGAGCGAAAAATATAAATATTACGCTACAACGATTAAAAAGGGACAAAATATAAAAGTTATAAAAAGTTATAAAAATATTAGATTTTATAAAAATATTATTTTTATATTTTATAATAAAAGTATTAAGTAAATAAATAATAAAACTAAACAAAAAGTAAAAATAACTAAATAAATTAAAAACTTAATTATAATAATAATAATAGTATTAGGGTTTAATTAATAATAATTAAATAATAATCGTAATAAATGCGGAATTAGGGTTTGGATGTGGCCCTGTCAGACCCCTCATGCGACTCGCATGGTTTAAGGGGGTGGGTCATGCGACTCGCATGGTGTTCGGATCCAGGCCAAAAGTTGGGCTGCTACAGTACCTTGGCCCGATTACTTATTATTTTTTTTTTTTCTGTTTTTCTATTTTTTAATTTTTCTGTTTTAAAATTTAATATAAAATATTTATATAGTTTAAATAAAAACTTATATTTTTATAAAACTAAAAATAGAAATATTTGATAATTTTGTAAATAAAAATCTTAAAAATATATATAAGTATATTTTTTTTTTTTTCGGTTTTTAAAAGCTCTTTTTTTATATATTTTTTTTTAATTATTTTTTTAAAAATATAAATTTTACCAAAACTAATTATAACTTAAAAATTAAAAATATGGCGTTTCGCTTCGGCGAGTTCCCCGGCAGCGGCGCCAAAAATACTTGATGTCGAACGAGGTGTATATAAAATAGCTTATATTTTACTAGTAAAAACTATTAAATACGATACAATTTTACACAAGATATTTATTTATTTATAGAATGGATATACTTAAACCTTGCTACAACACTTATAGGCAGTGTACCTAATCGTACAGTAGTGTAATTTTTAGTAAGTCCGGTTCGTTCCACAGGGAAATCTTTAAACAAAGCTCAACGCTATATTAGTTTACTTTTATAAAAATACAAATATATATATAAGTGATATTATTATTATAAAGGGGGGTTTTTTACCGTTTAATGACCGGCTTGTCGATTTTAAAACTTTAGTCGCAGTTAAAACCTAATGTAAAATATAAAATAAATACAAGACTTTAAATTAAAGCGTAAAGTAAATAACGATAATGAAATTGCGAATAATAAAAATGCGATAAAATTAAATTGCGATAATTAAAAGTACGATAATTAAAAGTGCGATTAAATAAAATAACAATAAATAAAAGTGCGATAATTAGAAGTGCAATTAAATATAAAATAAAGGAAATTAAATATGAAATAAAAGAATTATGCTTATTTAAACTTCCGTAATCATGATGTTTGACGTGTTGATTTTAGTTTTATGCCCATGGGTTAATTGTTCTTTGTCCTGGATTATTCAATATGTCCGTCTGGTTTTTGTCCATAACAGTCCATCAGTCATAAATATAAATTGCAAGTGTCCTTGTCAAATTATTATTATACCCGAAGTTAAATATTCCAACTAATTGGGGATTCGAATTGTAACAAGGTTTTAATACTTTGTTTAATGAATACACCAGGTTATCGACTGCGTGTAAACCAAGGTTTTACTACTTTGTTAACAATTACACCAATTACCCTTGAATGTAATTTCACCCCTGTTTTAATTATTCTAGTGGCTATTAATCCATTCCCGTGTCCGGTTAAATGAACGATTATTCGTACATATAAATACCCCGCCCATCGTGTCCGATCGAGTGTATATGGTAATTTATAGGGACGCCCAATTGTAAATCTTTATATTAACATTAACAAACTTTCATTTAGTTAAACAAATATAAAGCCCATTAATAGCCCATAGTCTGATTTCCACAAGTGTCGTTCTTTTGTTCAAACCCCAATTATGGTACAAAGCCCAATTACCCAATTTTAGTAATTAGCCCAACATCATGATTACTTCGTTTTAAATAAGCATAATAATAACTTAGCTACGAGACATTAATATAAAAAGGTTGAACATAACTTACAATGATTAAAAATAGCGTAGCGTTACACGGACAGAATTTCGACTTACACCCTTACAACATTCGCTAACATACCCTTATTATTAGAATTATAATTAAAATTAAAATATAAATTATAAATATAAATATATTTACGTATGAAGAGGAAGAGAAAAAGATGATTAAAACTCGGCACAAAACTGGCTTTATATAGGACCTGACCAGCAATCTCACTCCATGCGACTCGCATGGATTTGTGCCTCTGGCCATGCGAGTCGCATGGCCACCCTGGATCCAGCCAAATGGATTTGTTTTCTTCTTGCCGACGTAATATAATAATAATAATATATATAATATATAATTATATATAATTATATATATATTATATTATATTCTTGTGCATAGTAGACTAGATATTTTTGGTCCGTTGCGTCGGGCGTTTCTTCTTGGCTCAGGTCCCGGTTCCGGATTTTCGGACGTCCTCGCGTATTATTTTAAATCGCGTACTTTGCGTCTTGTAACTTGTACTCTTGTCATTTTGAGACGTTCCTCATCAATATTTTGAACCTTTTTAATTGTATCTTGTACTTTTTAGCTCTTTGGACCTTTTTGTCTTCAATTTGTCGAATCTGCCTTTTGTCTTCACCTTTTATTATTTAAACGAATATCTCTTGTAAATAGAACAATTGCAACTAAAAGCTTGTCTTTCTTGAGGAATAATGCTATGAAATATATGTTCGTTTTTAGCATTATCAGTTTGCTTATATGTTAGACAAGCTATGTGCATGGAGTCATACATGGCATATTTTTCAAGGAAACGTTGCATTCACCAAATCATCACCATGTATCTTATTTTGACTGTACTGTCAACGGAAGTACTATTGTAAACTATTATTTACAGTGATTGTCTATATGTAGAAATCATCAGATGTTGAAAACCTTTGATTTAAATATTCATTTATGGTGTGCCTTTTCAAAAGAATGCAATGTTTACAAAACGTATCATATAGAGGTCAAATACCTCGCAATGAAATCAATGAATGACGTATTGTCCATATGGATTTGGAGCGATCGTCACAGAAGCTAGATCCATTTTCCTCATTTCCAGTAGGTTTATCCAAGGAACTTGAGGTAGTAATGATGTTCATAACATCATTCGATTCATACATATAAAGCTATCTTATTCGAAGGTTTAAACTTGTAATCACTAGAACATAGTTTAGTTAATTCTAAACTTGTTCGCAAATAAAAGTTAATCCTTCTAACTTGACTTTTAAAATCAACTAAACACATGTTCTATATCTATATGATATGCTAACTTAATGATTTAAAACCTGGAAACACGAAAAACACCGTAAAACCGGATTTACGCCGTCTTAGTAACACCGCGGGCTGTTTTGGGTTAGTTAATTAAAAACTATGATAAACTTTGATTTAAAAGTTGTTATTCTGAGAAAATGATTTTTATTATGAACATGAAACTATATCCAAAAATTATGGTTAAACTCAAAGTGGAAGTATGTTTTCTAAAATGGTCATCTAGACGTCGTTCTTTCGACTGAAATGACTACCTTTACAAAAATGACTTGTAACTTATTTTTCCGACTATAAACCTATACTTTTTCTGTTTAGATTCATAAAATAGAGTTCAATATGAAACCATAGCAAT
The DNA here is from genome assembly GCF_046630445.1 of Rutidosis leptorrhynchoides. Lineage (NCBI taxonomy): Eukaryota > Viridiplantae > Streptophyta > Magnoliopsida > Asterales > Asteraceae > Rutidosis > Rutidosis leptorrhynchoides. Next base: position 646,346,260 of record NC_092334.1, read on the forward strand.
TTGATTCACTCAAAACGGATTTAAAATGAAGAAGTTATGAGTAAAACAAGATTGGATAATTTTTCTCATTTTAGCTACGTGAAAATTGGTAACAAATCTATTCCAACCATAACTTAATCAACTTGTATTGTATATTATGTAATCTTGAGATACCATAGACACGTATACAATGTTTCGACCTATCATGTCGACACATCTATATATATTTCGGAACAACCATAGACACTCTATATGTGAATGTTGGAGTTAGCTATACAGGGTTGAGGTTGATTCCAAAATATATATAGTTTGAGTTGTGATCAATACTGAGATACGTATACAATGGGTCGTGGATTGATTCAAGATAATATTTATCGATTTATTTCTGTACATCTAACTGTGGACAACTAGTTGTAGGTTACTAACGAGGACAGCTGACTTAATAAACTTAAAACATCAAAATGTATTAAAAGTATTGTAAATATATTTTGAACATACTTTGATATATATGTATATATTTTTATAGGTTCGTGAATCAACCAGTGGCCAAGTCTTACTTCTCGACGAAGTAAAAATCTGTGAAAGTGAGTTATAGTCCCACTTTTAAAATCTAATATTTTTGGGATGAGAATACATGCAGGTTTAATAAATGATTTACAAAATAGACACAAGTACGTGAAACTACATTCTATGGTTGAATTATCGAAATCGAATATGCCTCTTTTTATTAAGTCTGGTAATCTAAGAATTAGGGAACATACACCCTAATTGACGCGAATCCTAAAGATAGATCTATTGGGCCTAACAAACCCCATCCAAAGTACCAGATGCTTTAGAACTTCGAAATTTATATCATATCCGAAGGGTGTCCCGGAATGATGGGGATATTCTTATATATGCATCTTGTTAATGTCGGTTACCAGGTGTTCACCATATGAATGATTTATATCTCTATGTATAGGATGTGTATTGAAATATGAAATCTTGTGGTCTATTATTATGATTTGATATATATAGGTTAAACCTATAACTCACCAACATTTTTGTTGACGTTTTAAGCATGTTTATTCTCAGGTGATTATTAAGAGCTTCCGCTGTCGCATACTTAAATAAGGACGAGATTTGGAGTCCATGCTTGTATGATATTGTGTAAAAACTGCATTCAAGAAACTTATTTTGTTGTAACATATTTGTATTGTAAACCATTATGTAATGGTCGTGTGTAAACAGGATATTTTAGATTATCATTATTTGATAATCTACGTAAAGCTTTTTAAAACCTTTATCTATGAAATAAAGGTTATGGTTTGTTTTAAAAATGAATGCAGTCTTTGAAAAACGTCTCATATAGAGGTCAAAACCTCGCAACGAAATCAATTAATATGGAACGTTTTTAATCAATAAGAACGGGACATTTCACAAAATCTCTACCTTCTGGTTCCATCATTACATTTCAACAACTTCGGGATAGATTCATTAACATGTACATTCCACCCACAAAAGCCGAACGATTGAAGATAGAGATAAATTCTTTTTCTTAAAAGAATGGAGAATCTTCATATAATACGTGGGAAAGGTTGCAGAAGATGCTTAGGAGTGTCTGTAACGTGGGTTGAAATTGGATGAACAAATCCCTATCTTTTATCGTGGAGTTGATGAGCATACTAGAGGGATATTAGACTCTTCAGCGGGATGAGTTTTATGTACAAGACTCTGGCGCAAGCGCGACAACTTTTAGAGGATATTTTCATTCATATGTTTGAATGGGCACCTTCAAGAGACAAACTGGTAAGAAAGACCTTAGTTAGTGTTAATGTGGTTGATGATGATAGTGGTGTAAGTTTAGCATCTTTGGCTAATAAAATCAAGAGGTTTAGTAGAGAGATTGAGAAGTTGAATGCTATGGTTGTATCTATTTAGAAACGTAATGAAGAATGTAAGGTCCTCATCTTGCAAAGGATTGCAACATTAACAATAGATCTATGATGACGGAAGCTCAAGTTAACTACATGGAGTACAATTCGGGTTATCAAAAATATTAGGGTTTTAATAATCAAGTGAAATTTCGGGCATCAAAACAACTCGAGAAATTTTGCTTATCAGAGGAATGTACTGATAATGCTAAAAACGAACATATATTTCATAGCATTATCCGTCCAGAAAGACAAGTTTTTAGTTGCAATTGTTCTAATTCCAAGTAATATTCGTTTAAATAATAAAAGGTGAAGACAAAAGACAGAATCGACGATTTGAAGACGCAAATGACCAAAAAAGCTCAAATGTATAAGATACAATCCAAGTGGTTCAATTTATTGATAAGAAACGTCAAAAAATTACAAGAGTACAAGCCGCGAAATGCAAAGTACAAGATTTCATAGCGTACGAAAAGACGTTCGAAAATCCGGAACCGAGACATGAACCGAGCATCAACGCGCGAGTCAACGGACCCAAAATTACGGTCAACTATACACAAGAATATAATATAATATATATATAAATATATAAAATTATATATATTATATTATATATATTAAATAATCAGCATCCCACGTTTTAAACTCACAAGTGACCAGGAGAAGGTGGCCATGCGATCGAATGGCCTGGAAGCTTTAAAACCATGCGATCACATGGCTTACTGTAGATGGCCAAGTCCTATAAATTGCATTGTTTTCGGCCGAATTATGTACACAATTTATCAACAATTACTCTGATCTCTCTCAATATATTTATATTTATATTTTATAATTATAATTTTAATATTAAGTTAATAATAATAAGGTTATTATAGTGAATGTTTTAAGGTTTTGTAAGTCGAAACTCTGTCAGTGTAACACTACGCGATTAATACTCATTGTAAGTTATGTTCAACCTTTTTAAATTAATGTCTCGTAGCTAAGTTATTATTATGCTTATTTAAGCCGAAGTAATCGTGATGTTAGACTAAATATTAAGACTGGGTTATTGGGCTTTGGACCATAACTGAGGTTTGGACAAAAGACCGACACTTGTGGAAATTGGACTATGGGCTATTAATGGGCTTTATATTTGTTTAACTGAATGATAGTTCGTTAATTTAATATAGAGATTTACAATTTGACGTATTTATAAATAACCACATACACTTTATAGGATACGATGGGCAAGATATTTATAAATACTAATAATCGTTCATTTGACCGGACACGGGGATGGATTAAGTCAATAGACTCATTAAAACATGGGTGAATTACATACAAGGAAAATTGGTGTAATTGTTAACAAAGTATTAAAACCTTGGATTACACACAGTCGATAACCTATTGTAATCATTAACAAAGTAATAAGACCTTGTTACAGTTTAAGTCCCCAATTAGTTGGAATATTTGACTTCGGGTATAAGTGTAATTTGATGAGGACACTCGCACTTTATATTTATGACCGATGGACTATTATGGACAAAAACCAGATGGACGTATCAAATAAACCAGGACAAAGGACAATTAACCCATGGTAATAAATTAAAATCAAAACGTCAAACATCATGATTACGGAAGTTTAAATAAGCATAACTCCTTTATTTTATATCTCATCGTACTTTTATTTACCGTCATTTTAATTATCGCACTTTTAATTATCGCACTTTTATTTATTGTCATTTAATTTACGCTTTAAGTTAAGTTGTATTTATACTTAATATTTTGCATTAGGTTTTAATTGTGACTTAAGTTTTAAAATCGACAAACCGGTCATTAAAAGGTAAAACCCCCCTTTATAATAATAATAATACTACTTATATATATATTTATACAAATATATTTAATAAAAATATAGTGTAAACTCAGCCAGCTCCCTGTGGAACGAACCGGACTTACTAAAAACTACACTACTCTACGATTAGGTACAATGCCTATAACTGTTGTAGCAAGGTTTAGGTATATCCATTCAATAAATAAATAAATAACTTGTGTAAAATTGTATCGTATTTAATAGTATTTTGTAGTAAACTATAATAGTATTTCGTACTACACCTCGCACACATCAAGTATTTTTGGCTCCGCTGCCGGGGAATGCCAGAAAAATGCTATATTTTTGTAAAGTATATTTGTGTAAAATAATTATATACTTTTATTTTGTAAAAATTATATCATTTTTATAAAATTTATCTATCTATTATTTTAAAAAAAAATTAAACCTAAAATTGGGCCGAAGACTGTCGAAGCCCAATAGCAGCCCTGGTATACGATCGCATGAGCTGAGATGACAGACCAGAAACCTAGTACAACATTAATTACGCTTAGGGTTTTTAATTTTTATTATTATTTCATTAGGGTTTAATTAATTATTTAGTTTTTAATTTTAGTTTTAATATATAATTAGTAATTTTAAGTTTTGTTATTATTAGTAATTATATAGATTAATATTTTTATATAAATAATATAAAAATAATATTTTTATAAAAATTGTATTTTTATAACTTAAGTTTTATTTTTACTTTTTGTATCTTCTAAGCGTTTAATTCGTAATTTGTATATTTATCGTTCGTAATAAGTTTTAAGCTTAGTTTTTGCCGTAGTTATTTTATATTTCTAGATTTTTAGGCTTTGCCGTAAAATCCCTTAAGTGCTTTTTCTTTAGATTAAGATTTAGGCGCTTTAGAATTTTGCGACGCAGTTTTTAGATTTTAGTGCCCTTTTAAGTTATTGCCGTTTTGGATATAGAATTCCTTTTAAGTGTTAATACCTTTAGACGCAAGTTTTAATTTTTAGTTTTTAGACTTTTAAGTTTCGACGCTTTACTTTCTTATTTTTATTTTTTTCGACTTTTTGCTTTTCGACGTTTGTTTTTCGACTTCTTATATTTCGACGCGCTTTTTCTTTTTATTTCTACGCTCTAGTGTTTAGGACATAGAATTTCTTTATTTTCTTTAAATTTCAACGAAAAATTATTTTAAGCGATTAAATTGATAGACATTCAAAATTTTCTGGTTCGTAATAATAGTTGGATTTGTTAGTGGCGAGTTGTGGCCTTCCGATTTAAAGGGTCCTGGATACCTGCTGCATCTATTGACTATTCGAAACGTTGGCAAAATCAGAAAAGTCTATTAATTTGATAACTTGTATAATTTTTATCTTTATAACTAATAGGATATTCAGTGAATGCACCGAGCAAAACGTTCACCACCTTTCATACGTTCACCACCTGTAACTCGATCAAGACATCTAGCCAATATTATCGCCATTGATTTTTCTTTAGAATCATCATCTAGTCGAATAAGTACTCCAATTCAAATTTTCGATAATCCATTTTTTGAACCCGACTTCACAATTGAGAACCCGGAGGATATTCAAGGATAATTCAGGGATCCTGAATCACTAGTCGTTCCTCCTGAACCACAAATTATACAACCAGAGATTATCGAGGAAGAAACCATTAAATCAGAATCTTCAAGTAATTCAGATTCAACAAATTCAGAAATGGAAGAAACGGAACCTCAAAGTATGGAAGACCGAATGAGAGCCACACGCAAGGGCTGAAAGGACCCGTCCTAATCCATCCGGACGAAGTCCATATCGATTATAAACGATTCACAACAGTTGATTACATTGCGAGGTACTTGACCTCTATATGATACATTTTACAAACATTGCATTCGTTTTTGAAAAGACAATCTTTCATTACATCGAAAGTTGACGGCATGCATACCATTTTATAATATATCTAACTATAATTGACTTAATAATAATCTTGATAAACTCAACGACTCGAATGCAACGTCTTTTGAAATATGTCATGAATGACTCCAAGTAATATCTTTAAAATGAGCAATTGCACAGCGGAAGACTTCTTTCATACCTGAGAATAAACATGCTTTCAAGTGTCAACCAAAAAGTTGGTGAGTTCATTAGTTTAACATAAATAATCATTTCCATTATTTTAATAGACCAGAAGATTTTCATTTCCAGTTCTCATAAATAAACGTCCCATGCATAGAGACAAAATATCATTCATATGGATTGAACACCTGGTAACCGACATTCACAATATGCATATAAGAATATCCCCATCATTTCCGGGATCCTCCTTCGGACATGATATAAATTTCGAAGTACTAAAGTATCCGGTACTTTGGATGGGGCTTGTTGGGCCCGATAGATCTATCTTTAGAGTTCGCGTCAATTAGGGTGTCTGTTCCCTAATTTTTAGATTACCAGACTTAATAAAAAGGGGCATATTCGATTTCGATCATTCAACCATATAATGTAGTTTCAATTACTTGTGTCTATTTCGTAAAACAGTTATAAAAATTGCGCATGTATTCTCAGCCCAAAAATATAAAGGGTAAAAAGGTAAATGAAACTCACCTAATGTATTTTGTAGTAAAAATACATATGACTATATTGAACAATGCAGGGTTGGCCTTGGATTCACGAACCTATATCATTTGTATATTTATTAATATTCATAGTTGTAGTTGAACACACACACACGCACACACACACACACACACACACACACACACACACACACATATATATATATATATATATATATATATATATATATATATATATATATATATATAATAGTATTAGTTATATCATTTTTTTTATGTTAATAGTATATATATGTTTTATACGTTCATTTTGTATATAAAAATATTAAATTTTGTTATTATATATGTGTTAAATATATATATTTATGTATGTAATTCATTTGTTTATCAAAACAATAATTCTATTATACTGAGTTAATATTAGTAAAAATAATAATAACATTAATAATATACATATGTTAATAATAACCCTATTAGCGATAATAACAATGATATTAATAATAATACTTGTAAAAATATTAATTTTACTGTTTATGATAGTTATGATATTAATGATTTACTAATAATAATAATAGTAACTTTATTAATAATGATAATATTAATAATTATAGTGATTTTGTTAATAATGGTACCTATGTTAATAACAATAATAATAATCTTATTAACTATAACAATGATATTATTTTTAATATTAATGAAAATTAATAATATTAGTTCCAATACTAATGTTAATAATAACAATACTTTTATCAATCATTTTAATACTAACGATAATAATTTTAATAGTAGTAATAATAATAGTAGTACTTATATTGATAATAATCATAAAAATATTTACTTTTACTACTACTGAGAATAATGATAATAAATTTAATAACAATAATACTAGTAATAATAAAAAAATGATATTATTAATAATTAGTCTCATGTCATTAATAATAATATTACTCATAAACATAATAATAATAATACATGCAATAATAATGATAATAATAATAATAATAATAATAATAATAATAATAATAATAATAATAATAATAATAATAATAATAATAATAATAATAATAATGGAACTGAAAATTAAAGTGTATACCCTTTTAAACTTTGTATAAAAAAAGAAATGCTTCCAACGGGACTCGAACCCGAGACCTCTTGCAACTCCATTAACACCCTTAACCATCGAACCCCATCTGTTTTTCTGTTTTAAGAGCCACCCCGTTTATATATATTCTCTCTTTCTGTTTTCCCCTATTTGTTCTTCTTCAAAAACTTGAACGACCCATACAATGATCAAAGATCATAATAACAAATCCAAATAAAAATGAGTTTTAAATTCATGACTGAAAAAGAAGTAAACTCGTGTGGTTTTATTGATTAACAAACAAAACAACAACAATATATATATATATATATATATATATATATATATATATATATATATATATATATATATATATATATATATATATATATATATATATATATATATATATATATATATATATATATATATATATATATATATATATATATATAATCTGTCGCTGCTGCTATCGAAATAAAGAAGGAAAAAAAAATTAAACTTGATTTTGAGAACGTATTAGACTCAAATTAAAACATGAAATACCTTGTAAATCCATCCTATAAGCTATTGGAATCATCAATTCAATTGATAACATCTAAACGATCACGAATTTCACGATGAATGCAATGTTTGACTTTTTGAAACTTTAACTTTGACTCAAGAATTCAAAGTGATTAACAGAAATTGGATCGTGAAACTTTGCATGAAGTTTTAGTGGATGATTCCTAACAACTTCACATTTATAGATTTTGACAATTGATTCTAAATCGAAATATGGCCAAAAAGTTATGGAAACAGAGGTCGTGCTAAAAAAAATTAATAAATAGATTGGCTTATCCATATTTGGTCGTTGTAATTGATATTGATTTTGATAATAATTCTGAATGACACCCATACATTACTAATTGGTATATTTATATTAGGTTGCAGTTCGAATTTTCACTCACGAGCATAAAAAATAATAATAAATGAATAAAGTAGATAAGGACCTTAAACCGAATTTGTTGTATCTGAATTGAGATTATAGACAGGGATAAAACTCAGTACTATCTGATCTTGATGTGAAGCTGAATCCAGCGTGATTTTTGCCTTTATACTTTATATTACATAATTATTAATAATTAATAGATATAATAATAATAAATAAATAAATATATTAGTAGAAGTAATAATTATATAATTAATAGTTATAAATAATAATGATACTAATAATCATAGAAATGATAATAATTATATTATTAATGATAACAATAATAGATTGTATTATTTTCTATTAATAACACTATGATATACAAATATTAATAATAATTTGATAATATAGTTAATAACAATAATGATAATCATAATAATACTAATAATAACATAACAAATTACATGTAACAAGTTTTACGTTCATAATTTTAATAATGCTAATAATAACTATAATAATAAATAATGTATTAACTATATTTTAACTTATAATTTAATATATTACAATTATTAATTATATCTTTTTATAATATATATAGTAATATATATATATATATATATATATATATATGTATATATATATATATATATATATATATATATATATATATATATATATTAATGACAATGTGTTAATAACTATAAATTGAAATTATATATAGATTCATAATAATATGTATGTACATGATTATATATATATATATATATATATATATATATATATATATATATATATTCATTTTAATTGTACTTAATTATTCTTTTTATTATTTTACATTTATAATTTCTAATCAGTTAAAGTGTATTTTATTTATGCAAAGTATTATATAAACTCTTATATTTATATTTGTATATTTATATAATTATTTACAGACAATAGTTCGTGAATTATCGAGAGTAGTCAATGGTTAAATGAATATTTTAAAACAGTTCTAAAATATTGAGACTCAACATTACTGACTTTGCTTATCGTGTCAGAAACATATAAAGATTAAAGTTTAAATTTGATCGGAAATTTCCGGGTCATCACAGTACCTACCCGTTAAAGAAATTTCGTCCGAAATTTGAGTGAGGTCGTCATGGCTAACAGTAAATATGTTTTCCTGATGAATATGAGCTAATAAATAGAGTTTTATCATCATAGAGTAATATGGATAAAACATTTCGTTTATGCGAAGGGTACGAGTGAAGCTATCACGAAAGAGTGAATGGAGTAAATGTAGATTCGTCATACCTTTTGACGTAGACATGATTGAATTTAGAAAATAAGGTGCGTCTTAACTATTGACGTTGTCTTGTTTGAATTTCGGAATTCAAGGGATTTAAAAGAAAATCTTGAAGATCTATAAGATCTGATTTTTCGGGATTTATGGAAATTAAGATCTCTTTAATTAAATACGGTGATCTGCCCCGATTACTACGTCTGATATTCCCTTTATAAATTTACCTTTTTCGTTCTATTTGTTTTCACCACTTTTATACTCAATTCCCAAATTCAAAAGATTTATGAAAATGCTTAATCCTATTCTGATCCTTGTTCTTATTCTAACTATCGCAATGATCGTTCTTCTTTTCCAATTTCCACCAGAGGAGTCTGCTTTCTTCTACTTTGCCCTCGGGATTATAATATTTTTAATTCTCCCGTGTCTTTATGTTGCGATAAACATTGATATACACGGTTTGTAATTTGTGTGTTGTTATCGAGCTTTATATTCTCCCTTATATTTCAAAGCTCTATGCTTTTGTTTTCTCTTCCCGACTTCAAGTCAATCGAATAATGGTCCAGAATTTGTAGATATAAAGTTTCTAATGATTATAATCTTCAAAGCAGGAAGGAATGTGATAGCACGATTTGATTTTTAAATTTATCAACATCACGGAAGATAGAACCATCAAGAATACATTTTCTTGATTTGTTCAGGAGTTAAGTAGAATGAAAGAGTTATGTGACATGGCACATGATGACGTTATGATCTGTGAATCATCACGTTCCATTAGAAACTCAGCATGACTTACTGTAATATAATCATGTTGATCAAGTGTCATTATATTATACTAACTCGTGCATCAGTTCCCAACATTACTTCAATAACATTCATATGTTAAGCTCTAAAGTTTACAGAATATAGAAACTAACAGTTTCTATATGATGTAACACTGATAGCACGAAGAGATTAATGATTTCAGATAAGAATAGTTATAAAAATATCTCCAGAAATATGGTGGATATTTATAACAAAAGATACGATGATATCTTGGAATTTCTAATATCGAAGGATGGTGAAGAAAATTTGTCCACAAGAGTTTGGAGTCAGAAGCAAGGTATTCGCTAAAGATTTCAGCAGGCATTGAATCATTTGGATTCTTTAAAGTCAAACTTATTCTTTGTGATTTGTCCACGGCTTCCTTCATAGTTTCGCATAATCCGCTTTTCGGTACTAAATTTTCTATTGAATGTTTCCAATATAATGATACACAGGAAGCACGAAGAGGTATATAATTTCGGATGAGAATATTTATGAAAATATCCTCAGAAATATCGAAGATATTGATGATGATATTTTGGAATTTCTAAGTTCGATGGTTGATGAGGAAGATTTTCCGCAAGATTTTAACATGAGTACGGAGCAAGATATTCATTGAAGGTTTCATCGGATCCAGAATTACCTGGATTCTTTGAATATATGGTATGGTCCTTGTATTTGTCCTTGGTCTCCTTCGTGGTTAGCTCAATCTATTTTCCAGTTCCAACTTTTCTGAGCTTTTCCAACATACTATTCTTTATCATCAAACTTCCGATGATTAAGGGCGTTTATGGTTGTCTATGGTTTCTGCTGCTTCATTCAGCTTTTTCAACATTCAGAGTATTGATTTGTGACTGAGTGCTATTCAGAATTTCAGAATGAGAGATCATAATTCTAAGAGATAAATGTCATACATATAACTGTTGATGTAGATATGCAGTGAGTTTTCAAAGTACTGATTGCTGATTCCCGGTAATTGGTATGGCAGTTATCGTTACAAGATACGGATGAGTATATGATAGGGTTTCAATGAATAAATATAATGATTTGTCAGAGAGATTTAAGCCAAGAAGCAACGAGGTTGCTGGTACGTCTGCTGGTAATATGGTGGAATATAAAAGAATTCTCCGGTATCAAAAGGGTAATCGTATATATCAGGATTTATAGTAAGGCTACTTCGAATGAAAAGTCAAAGTTGACCTGCTGGAGCTGTGACAAAATTGGCTACTTTGAAAAGGGATCACAAAGTTATTTTTGCTAATAAATGCCAAAGGATCTGACGCAGCAATGTGTTAAACTTTTACTCAATTGCTGAGAGTTTCTTAGGTGCATAACTATATGCATAAATCTTTTCTTTTGTAGATGAAGTGCGGTTGATTCATCCTATCGATTGAGGTGTTTTCAAGAATCATGAAAGGTTTGAACGCAGATTGTAATCGTCAAGATACTAATGAAGTTTAGAATGAAATCAAGTGGCAAACTTGAAGAATTGTTTAGTTTCATATATTATAATCAATATTTTAATTCATTTTAATTGTCCAATGTTGATAGTCCTCAGTTGATAGTCCACAGTTAGCAGTGTACAAATAATAATTCATATATAGTTTACTATATAATATTCTAATTAATTAATACGTATCGTGACCCGTGTACATGTCTCAGACTCGATCACAACTCAAACTATATATATTATTATAGAATCAACCTCAACCCTGTATAGCTAACTCCCGTATTACTGCATATAGAGTGTCTATGGTTATTCCAAATAATATATATAGATGGGTTGATATGATATGTCAAAACCTTGTATACGTGTCCTGACATTTAAAGTGCGTAAAATAAATAACAAAATTTAAATGACGATAAATAAAATTGCAATAAATAAACTGCGATAAATAAAATGTAATCAGTTAGCTAGGAACAGTTAGCTGGAAACACTTAGCGTGGATTCTTAACAAAATTTCTCATAGTTAATTTGTTTGTTACTAACAAATTTTATTTTGTCCAATATTTTCTTCATTATGCCACTTGTTGGATTATGATAAATCAAAATCCAAATATGAATTTGAATAAAAATGGTTATTCTGCGGTGAACGGATACACATATCGGTGGATGTAAGTAGGATAGTAAACTACTGTTGAATCAGCTTCGAAGAATGTACAGTGTAATTTATTAATGTGAAATCTGAATATTCCTCGGGTATTACCTACCCGTTAAAATATTTTCACGATTAACACTTTGTACGAAAGAATTTTTAATTACAATCTTTATGAAAACATATATACATATATATTTTCTTCAGATGTAATCATGGATTCATTGAGTTAATATGATATTAAACTCATTTGATTTACTGTTAGAACTAGAATATATAATCTCCAAAACATTAGAGATTTCATAATCGCCATGTCGAACGAAGATAAATGATGTAAAATGATACGTAGAATGATGATTATGCTCGGGGTACATAATGAGATGTTGAGGCGTGTGATGTTGAAACTTGGGTTGTTGGTGGTACTGGTATTGATGTTGGTGGTACTGTTGGTGCCAGTGATGTTGCTGAAGCTGGTAAATTTTGCACCATATTTTTCCAAGACTATAACTCAGGCGCGAAGTTCGCTGACTTCTTGTATTACTCCGGGATGATTGTCAGTCGGAACGAATGGATGAATAAGGTTTAGAATTTTAGATAGAATATAATCGTGGTGAGATATTCATAAAATGAGGGTGAAAATGGTGTTTCGGTGTGGTTCGTCGGTAAGTGCTTCAGGTTCTTCACCAAGAGGTGAATTTGGTTGAAAGGATTGCCTTCTTCTCGTCTCCATTAATTAAGTCGACTACGAACTCATCATATGAATTGGGGAGGGTTGGTTGGTTGATTCATTATGGTGACGCTGCTTTCGGAGCTTAGGTGAACGTCCACATCGGAATAGCTGCTGGAATAACTATCGGAATAGCTATCGGAATTCGAGGGTCTCGAACTGGTTGAAGGATTTATCCCGTACAATCAGATGAAGAATTTTCGATAAGAAATAGAATATAGGATGTAGATTAGTACCCTGCAATACATAATTTACATATGCATATATTATACTAAAATCCCATAAGTTACGGAGAAATCTACGGAATTTTTCAGGCAAAGTTACAGTAACAGATACGCTAAGATATGAAGTAGCAGATACGCTAAGATATGAATTTTGTCTATACACTATTCATGCAATCAATGCAGTAAAATGTGTCTAGACTAAGAGTGAATAGCAAGTGATTCCCTAAGAATGATAAACAAGTAATTTTCGATACAAAATGATAAGCAAAACTTTTGACATGCAGACACGGTCAAAGTCCAGACTCACTAATGCATCATAACGACTATCAGTTAGACACACTAATGCAAGACCCGGTTCGCTAAGACCACCGCTCTGATACCAACAGAAAGGACCCGTCCTAATCCATTCGGACAAAGTCCATATCGATTATAAACGATTCACTAAGTTGATTACATTGCGAGGTACTTGACCTATATATGATACATTTTACAAACATTGCATTCGTTTTTGAAAAGACAATCTTTCATTACATCGAAAGTTGACTGCGTGCATACCATTTTATAATATATCTAACTATAATTGACTTAATAATAATCTTGATGAACTCAACGACTCGAATGCAACGTCTTTTGAAATATGTCATGAATGACTCCAAGTAATATCTTTAAAATGAGCAATTGCACAGCGGAAGACTTCTTTCATACCTGAGAATAAACATGCTTTCAAGTGTCAACCAAAAGATTGGTGAGTTCATTAGTTTAACATAAATAATCATTTCCATCATTTTAATAGACCACAAGATTTTCATTTCCAGTTCTCATAAATAAACGTCCCATGCATAGAGACAAAATATCATTCATATGGATTGAACACCTAGTAACTGACATTAACAATATGCATATAAGAATATCCCCATCATTTCCGGGATCCTCCTTCGGACATGATATAAATTTCGAAGTACTAAAGCATCCGGTACTTTGGATGGGGCTTGTTGGGCCCGATAGATCTATCTTTAGAGTTCGCGTCAATTAGGGTGTCTGTTCCCTAATTCTTAAATTACCAGAATTAATAAAAAGGGGCATATTCAATTTCGATCATTCAACCATATAATGTAGTTTCAATTACTTGTGTCTATTTCGTAAAACAGTTATAAAAATTGCGCATGTATTCTCAGCCCAAAAATATAAAGGGTAAAAAGGTAAATGAAACTCACCTAATGTATTTTGTAGTAAAAATACATATGACTATATTGAACAATGCAGGGTTGGCCTTGGATTCACGAACCTATATCATTTGTATATTTATTAATATTCATAGTTGTAGTTGAACACACACACACACACACACACACACACACACACACACACACACACACACATATATATATATATATATATATATATATATATATATATATATATATATATATATATATATATATAATTGTATTAGTTATATCATTTTTTTTATGTTAATAGTATATATATGTTTTATACGTTCATTTTGTATATAAAAATATTAAATTTTGTTATGTTATATGTGTTAAATATATATATTTATGTATGTAATTCATTTGTTTATCAAAACAGTAATTCAATTATACTGAGTTAATATTAGTAAAAATAATAATAATATTAATAATATACATATGTTAATAATAACCCTATTAGCGATAATAACAATGATATTAAGAATAATACTTGTAAAAATATTAATTTTACTGTTTATGATAGTTATGATATTAATGATTTACTAATAATAATAATAGTAACTTTATTAATAATGATAATATTAATAATTATAGTGATTTTGTTAATAATGGTACCTATGTTAATAACAATCATAATAATCTTATTAACTATAACAATGATATTATTTTTAATATTAATGAAAATTAATAATATTAGTTCCAATACTAATGTTAATAATAACAATACTTTTATCAATCATTTTAATACTAACGATAATAATTTTAATAGTAGTAATAATAATAGTAGTACTTATATTGATAATAATCATAAAAATATTTATTTTTACTACTACTGAGAATAATGATAATAAATTTAATAACAATAATACTAGTAATAATAAAAAAATGATATTATTAATAATTAGTCTCATGTCATTAATAATAATATTACTCATAAACATAATAATAATAATAATACATGCAATAATAATGATAATGATAATAATAATAATAATAATAATAATAATAATAATAATAATAATAATAATAATAATAATAATAATAATAATAATAATAATAATAATAATAATAATAATAATAATAATGGAAATGAAAATTAAAGTGTATACCCTTTTAAACTTTGTATAAAAAAAGAAATGCTTCCAACGGGACTCGAACCCGAGACCTCTTGCAACTCCATTAACACCCTTAACCATCGAACCCCATCTGTTTTTCTGTTTTAAGAGCCACCCCGTTTATATATATTCTCTCTTTCTGTTTTCCCCTATTTGTTCTTCTTCAAAAACTTGAACGACCCATACAATGATCAAAGATCATAATAACAAATCCAAATAAAAATGAGTTTTAAATTCATGACTGAAACAGAAGTAAACTCATGTGGTTTTATTGATTAACAAACAAAACAACAACAACAACAATATATATATATATATATATATATATATATAATCTGTCGCTGCTGCTATTGAAATAAAGAAGGAAAAAAAAATTAAACTTGATTTTGAGAACGTATTAGACTCAAATTAAAACATGAAATACCTTGTAAATTCATCCTATAAGCTATTGGAATCGTTAATTCAACTGATAACATCTAAACGATCACGAAATTTGCGATGAACGCAATGTTTGACTTTTTGAAACTTTAACTTTGACTCAAGAATTCAAAGTGATTAACGGAAATTGGATCGTGAAACTTTGCAGGAAGTTTTAGTGGATGATTCCTAACAACTTCACATTTATAGATTTTGACAATTGATTCTAAATCGAAAAATGGCCAAAAAGTTATGGAAACAGAGGTCATGCTAAAAAAAATTAATAAATAGATTGGCTTATCCATATTTGGTCGTTGTAATTGATATTGATTGTGATAATAATTCTGAATGACACCCATACATTACTAATTGGTATATTTATATTAAGTTGCAGTTCGAATTTTCACTCACGAGCATAAAAAATAAATAAATAAATGAATAAAGTAGATAAGGACCTTAAATCGAATTTGTTGTATCTGAATTGAGATTATAGACAGGGACAAAACTCAGTATTATCTGATCTTGATGTGAAGCTGAATCCAGCGTGATTTTTGCCTTTATACTTTATATTACATAATTATTAATAATTAATAGATATAATAATAATAATAAATAAATATATTAGTAGAAGTAATAATTATATAATTAATAGTTATAAATAATAATGATAATAATAATCATAGAAATGATAATAATTATATTATTAATGATAACAATAATAGATTGTATTATTTTCTATTAATAACACTATGATATACAAATATTAATAATAATTTGATAATATAGTTAATAACAATAATGATAATCATAATAATACTAATAATAACATAACAAATTACATGTAACAAGTTTTACGTTCATAATTTTAATAATGCTAATAATAACTATAATAATAAATAATGTATTAACTATATTTTAACTTATAATTTAATATATTACAATTATTAATTATATCTTTTTATAATATATATAGTAATATATATATATATATATATATATATATATATATATATATATATATATATATATATATATATATATATATTAATGACAATGTGTTAATAACTATAAATTGAAATTATATATAGATTCATAATAATATGTATGTACATGATTATATATATATTCATTTTAATTGTACTTAATTATTCTTTTTATTATTTTACATTTATAATTTCTAATCAATTAAAGTGTATTTTATTTATGAAAAGTATTATATAAACTCTTATATTTATATTTGTATATTTATATAATTATTTACAGACAATAGTTCGTGAATTATTGAGAGTAGTCAATGGTTAAATGAATATTTTAAAACAGTTCTAAAATATTGAGACTCAACATTACTGACTTTGCTTATCGTGTCAGAAACATATAAAGATTAAAGTTTAAATTTGATCGAAAATTTCTGGGTCATCACACGGGCTAAGGTCACGCCATTAATCAACCAGATGTTAATGCGCCAGATTTTGAAATCAAAGGACAAATCTTACACATGATCACTAATCAATGCCAATTTGGTGGTACAGCAAATGAAGATCCAAACGAACATCTTTGAACTTTTAGTAGGATTTGTAATCTATTTAAAATCCGAAAAGTTGAGGATGAAACTATTTATCTCATGTTGTTCCCCTGAAATTTAAAGGGGAATGCCGAAGATTGGTTAGAATCGTTACCTGAAGGAGCGATTGATTCATGAGATGTTTTAGTTGAAAAATTTCTCAAAATATTCTTTCCGGCATCTAAAGCCGTGAGACTTCAAGGAGAAATTGCCACATTCGCACAAAAGCCAAATGAAACATTATATGAGGCGTGGACAAGATTCAGAAAAATGTTAAGAGGATGTCCTAACATGGTCTAGCTACTTATCAAATAGTTCAAATATTTTACAAAGGAGTCGACATCGCTACACGAAAAGACATCGACACAGCAGCTGGTGGTTTCATTATGAAGAAAACCGCAACCGAAGCTCACAAAATTATTGATAACACAGCATCCCACTCACATGAGTGGCATCAAGAAAAAGATATCTTTCGTTCATCTAAAGCGACTAGAGCCGATTCTAGCTATGACTTTGATTCCATTTCCGCAAAGTTAGATGCTTTCGAGAGACGAATGGAAAAGATGACTAAAGATATTAACGCAATACGAATCAGTTGTGAGCAGTGTGGAGGACCACATTTGACAAAAGATTGTCTCAGTGTTGAACAAACAATGGAACAAAGAGAGAATGTTTCATACATGAACCAAAGGCCGGGAAATAATTATCAAAATAATTATCAACCGCCAAGGCCAAACTACAATCGAAATTAAAACATTCTGTACAATCAAAATGCCCAATAAAATAACTAACAAGGTCCTAGTAACCAACAAGTATCCAATAATACTTACAATCAACAAAGACCTGGTTATTTTAATAAACCACCACAAACCGATGAGAAAAAGACAAACCTTGACGAAATGATGGCAATACTAATAGAATCTCAAAACCAGTTATTTACATCTCAGAAACAAACTAATGAACAAAATGCTCAAGCATTTAGAAATCAACAAGCTTCAATCCAAAATCTGGAACAAGAAGTAAGTAACCTAGCAAGGTTAATTGGAGAAAGAAAATCGGGGAGTCTACCTAGCGATACAAATGCTAACCCCCGGAATAAAACAGCTAAAGCCATTACCATAATAAGTGGTATTACACTTAAACCACCTGAAATGCCTGTAATTTCTAATGACTCTATTCCTACTACACAGGCACCACAGCCTGAGCAAGAGAAGAAAACAGAACCGGTAGTTGAAAAGGTTAATAAAGATAACACAGTTAAGGCAAAGCCTTATGTTAAACCATACCAACCACCACTTCCTTACCAGAGTAAAATGAGAAAAGAAATACTTGAAGCCGAGCAATCCAAATTCTTGGATATGTTTAAACAAATAAATGTCAATCTTCCTTTCATTAATGTGATTTCAGGAATGCCAAGATACGCTAAA
Organism: Rutidosis leptorrhynchoides; assembly: GCF_046630445.1. NCBI lineage: Eukaryota > Viridiplantae > Streptophyta > Magnoliopsida > Asterales > Asteraceae > Rutidosis > Rutidosis leptorrhynchoides. Next base: position 646,365,407 of record NC_092334.1, read on the forward strand.
TTCCTGAAAGATCTAATCACAAATAGAAAGAAAATGAAAGAACTTTCGGCTGTTACAATGAATGCTAATTGTTCTGCAGTACTGTTAAATAAGATACCCGAAAAATTATCAGATCCAGGAAGTTTCACAATTCCATGTTTTCTGGGTAGTCTTAGTTCAATAGAAGCATTGGAAGACTTAGGTGCTAGTATAAATTTAATGTCATATTCATTATACGTTAAACTAGACCTTGGAGAATTGAAACCAACACGAATAAGTATACAACTAGCCAATCGATCAATAAAATATCCTAGAGGGATAATGGAGAACATGCTAGTTAAAGTTGGTACTTTAAAATTTCCGGTAGACTTTGTTATTCTGTACATGGAAGAAGATTCTCGAGTTCCTCTTATATTAGGAAGACCATTCTTAAACACGGCTAAAGCAATAATAGCGTGTTTGGTAAGAAACCGATCCTAAGTATAGAGGACGAGAGTGTTACCTTTTCTGTGGATAGAGCCATGCAACAACCGTAATCTGCAGATGATACATTTTATTATGTTCAAACTATAGATTCACAAGAAGAATTGTTACAAGAAATTTCAGAATTACAAGGAACATGAGAATGTTCTTTAGGAGAAGGAACTGAACCAATTGATGAAGTTGAAATGTTAGCTACACTCATGACTAATGAATACGAACCAACAACAGAAGAACTTCAAATGCTGAAAGAGGAAGACAGATATCGATACAAATCATCGATAGAAGAACCACCGATATTAGAGTTAAAGCCACTTCCAAACCATCTGGAATACGCTTATTTACATGGTGAATCTGAATTGCCTGTAATAATCTCGTCTTCTCTTACGAAAAATGAAAAATCTCAACTCATTTCTGTGCTAAAAGCTTATAAACCAGCTATTATGTGGAAGATTCATGACATTAAAGGCATAAGTCCTTCGTATTACACACATAAAATCCTTATGGAAGAAGGTCATAAAACATATGTGCAACGCCAATGAAGACTAAATCCTAATATGCAAGAAGTTGTTAAGAAAGAAATTATTAAACTGCTCGATGCAGGATTAATGTATCTAATCTCTGATAGTCCATGGGTAAGCCCAATTCAGTGCGTACCTAAGAAGGGTGGCATCTCTGTCATCACAAATGAAAAATATGAGCTTATTCCTACTATAACTATAACTATAACAGGATGGCGTGTTTGTATTGATTATAGAAAATTAAATGACGCCACCAGAAAAGATCACATTCTCTTACCTTTCATTGATCAAATGTTGGAAAGGTTAGCTAGGAACAGTTACTATTGTTTTCTTGACAGTTTCTCCGGATACTTTCAAATTCCAATCGCACCCGAGGACCAAGAGAAAACCACCTTCACGTGCCCTTATGGTACTTTTACTTACAAACGCATGCCATTTGGACTTTGCAACACCCCTGCAACCTTTCAAAGGTGCATGATGGCGATTTTTCACGACATAATAGAAGAATGCATGGAAGTTTACATGGATGACTTTTCAGTCTTCGGTGATACTTTTGAAACATGTTTAATTAATCTTGAACGAATGCTTATTAGATGTGAGAATTAAAATTTAGTTCTTACTTGGGAGAAATGTCATTTCATGGTTAAAGAAGGCATCGTTCTTGGTCATAAAATTTCAAGTGAAGGAATTGAAGTGGATAGAGCTAAAGTAGATGTATTTGCTAAACTTCCACATCCCACCAATGTTAGAGGAGTTAGGAGTATTCAAGGGCATGCCGGTTTTTACCGACGTTTCATAAAATATTTTTCTAAAATTGCCACTCCTATTAATAAACTCCTTGAAAAGGATACTCCATTCATCTTTTCGAATGAATGCATCAAATCTTTTAATATTCTTAAAGAAAAACTCACTAATGCGCCAATCACGATAACTCTAAATTAGAATCTACCATTTGAACTCATGTGCAATGCAAGTGATTTTGCAATAGGAGCCGTTTTAGGTCAAAGGATTGAAAAATGATTTCAACCTATCTATTACGCTAGTAAGACATTACAAGGAGCACAAACGAATTACACAACCACTGAAAAAGAACTCCTTGCTATTGTCTTTGCTTTTGACAAATTTCGTTCATATCTCGTTCTAGCTAAAATGGTGGTCTATTGATAATGCTAAAAATGAACATATATTTTATAGAATTATCCTTCAAGAAAGACAAGCTTTTGGTTGCAATTGTTCTATTTACAAGTGATATTCATTTAAATAATAAAAGGTGAAGACAAAAGACAGATTCGACGATTTGAAGACGCAAACGACCAAAATGCTAAAAAGTACAAAGTACAATCTAAGAGGTTCAATTTATTGATGAGAAATGTCTTAAAAGTTACAAGAGTACGAGATGCAAAATGCAAAGTACAAGATATTAAATCGTACGAAAGGACGTTCGAAAATACGGAACCGGGGCCTGAGCCAACTATTAACGCGCGACGCAACGGAGCTAAAATTACAAGTCAACGGAGTACAAGAATATAATATAATATAATATAATATATATAATTATATAAATTGTATATATTATATTATATATTAAATAAATACGAGCAGCCCACGTTTAAAATTCAATGTGACCAGGAAATGATGGCCATGCGATCGCATGGCCTGGAGGAAGAAAATCCATGCGGTCGCATGGCACAGTGTAGCATGTCAGGTCCTATAAATTTCACGAATTCTGGCCGAATTTAACACACATTTTTCTATCTATCTATCTACGATATATTTATATTTATATTTTATAATTTTAATTTTAATTTAAGTTTAATAATAATAAGGTTATAGTGGCGAATGTTTAAAGTTTGTAAGTTGAAATTCTGTTCGTGTAACACTACGCGATTAATACTCATTGTAAGTTATGTTCAACCTTTTTAAATTAATGTCTCGTAGCTAAGTTATTATTATGCTTATTTAAATCGAAGTAATCATGATGTTGGACTAAATATTAAAGATGGTGTAATTGGGCTTTGTACCATAATTGGGGTTTGGACAAAAGACCGACACTTGTAGAAATTGGACTATGGACTATTAATGGGCTTTATATTTGTTTAATTGAATGATTGTTCGTTAATTTAATATAGAGATTTACAATTTGACCTATTTATAAATAACCATATACACTCGATCGGACATGATGGGCAGGATATTTATAAGTACTAATAATCGTTCATTTGACCGGACACGGGAATTGTAGCGACCCGACCAAATCATGTTTGACGGCGCCGACTACTTTGGTCCCGTTACGTGGTCATAAGTCTTTAACATGATGTTTGACCAAAATATGTCGCATTCATTTCATACGTAAAAGGATGTTTCAAGTTTACAAAAGTAGTTCAAAGAATAGTTATATTACAAAGTTTAACGTACGAATGAAACCTATGCGACACAATTTAAAAGTTGTCAAAAGGTGCTCCAACTATGCATGTATACTCGACATCCAAGCAAGTATCAAAAAGAGTGCGGAAGCATGTATCAAGTACCGTTCAAGGACCTGAGAAAACATATAGAAAACTGTCAACGAAAACGTTGGTGAAATCATAGGTGTTTTAATAAACGTTGCATTTGAACCACAAGATTTAATATAATATGATTATCAAAATCATTTGCATTCCAAAGTTGTTATTTGTTTCGCGGGAACCCAATTATCAAACTTAACAGTTTTGCACCCTTTGCGTAGTGTTAGAACATACACTAGACCCGAAAATATATTTCATCCGCTAACGGTAGCGAACCGTCCGAATGAGGCTCGTCAAGCCCATGTGATCACATAATATAAGTTCACGTTTACACCCTGCAAGTGTAACTAATGATAATTGAATTGAGGCTTTTTGTTCAAACCCGTACGTGGAATGTTCGTTTCGTACTTGTGTTCAAGTGTAAAAGTATGATACGTATATGTTTCTCATCCCATAGTTTAAAGCATAAAAGTTGTTGAAAGATGGGACTATGATCTCACCTTGTGTACACGAGTAATAAGTACTTCAACAAGTAACGTGTGCAAAGAACAATGCTAGTCTTGACCTAAACAAATAGGTCGTATCAATAACGGTAAACACGATAGGTCAAAGATGTTCAATTAGTCCTATGGCTCGTTACGACTCGATTATGTAGCATGTGAATCATATTGTCCAAGTTTCATGCAAGATACAAGTATAGAAATAAGTTAGAAAGATTGCATAATCATTTGGTTAAGTTTGACAAAAAGTCAAACTTTGGTCGGTCAAAGTCAACGAAAAATGTAATGACCCGGAAATTTCCGACCAAATTTAAACCTTAATCTTTATATGTTTCCGACACGATAAGCAAGAGTCTGTAATGTTGAGTCTCGAAGTTTTAAATGGTTTACATGAATTCATTTGACCTTTGACTATGCCCGATGATTCACGAACGATTGTGTGACAATAAAAATGTAAATAACTATATATATGTAAATATAAATGAAAGGGTAAATATAAATTTGATGTAATATAACATCATTTAATTATTTGAATTAAGTAAGAAAAGCAATATACAAGATAATTAAGATGATATCAAAAGAAATATATATATATATATATATATATATATATATATATATATATATATATATATATATATATATATATATATATATATATACATAAGATTTGATAAACACAATTTGTTATATCAACTTTGTTAGTATTACTCTCATTATTGTTATTAGTACTAATATTAATATTATCATCTGTATTATATTATATATATTGATATACATGTAATTGAAACATGTAATTTGATATGACTGGTATTATTATTAGGCATTATCATTCAGAATCATTATTATTGATATAGATTATCATTATTATAATAATATGTAACTTATAAATATTATCATTAATAATATTGTTATTAACATTGTTATTAACAATTATTATTCTCATTATTATTAATGGTATTTATGATAATTATTATTAATATTAACTGTATTATTATTTTTTTAATATATTATAAATATTATTATTATTACTAATATTATTATTAATATTAATATTAATATTATTATTATTTTTAACTGTTAAGTATTATTTATAATTTTCATTATAATGCTAGATAATTACACGCATAATAGACATATCTGTCTTTCTCACTTTATATATATATATATATATATATATATATATATATATATATATATATATATATATATATATATATATATATATTTTTTTTTTTTCTCTGTATTACTCGTGATCTTCCATCATGTTCACTACAGTAAATCATTCAATTACCATCACCAATTTTATCTATATATTATCATCCTTATTCGCTGGTATCCATTGTCTATCAGATTCATCAAATTTTTTTTTTCTTTTCTTTCTCGATACCCTGCTCAAACATGCCTAAATCAATTTCTTATTTTCGAATCGAATTTCAAAAATCTGTTATTGTGGTGTTGTTAGGAACCCTTCACTCAAACTACTTGTAAATTTATAGATTTTAATTCATCATATTCTTCATAAATTTTTGAAGTCAAGGTTTTTGAAACAAAAGTCAAAGTTCATGTTCATAGTAAAATCCGTAAATATTTGGATGTTTTGGATTAAATTGAATATGCAGAAAGGTTCTATGTTAGATTTAAAGCCTTTTTCCTGTTATAATCTTTGTGTGAAACGTTTGAAAAATCAAAATCAAGATATATGGTAGTCGTGTTGTTCGTGAACTGAAATAACAGGTTACTGAAATTTTTTTTTTATAACCAAATCAAATTATAATACGGATCAATTGCAGTAAGGTTTCAAATTTTATTTCATATATAAATTAATTGACTGATTGAGTGTTGGGATATTTGATCGATCAAACAAATTGAAAAATGGGGAAAATATAACAGATTAGTTTTACGGGTGATATATTTAATTGAGGTCGAATTAAATCAGAAAAGCAAAGTTGGCTCAATGGTTAAGTTGTGATGTCGGGTATGCGAGAGGTCTAGGGTTCGAGACTGAAAGGACCCGTTCATATACATTATAAACGATTCACAATAGTTGATTACATTGCGAGGTATTTGACCTCTATATGATACATTTTACAAACATTGCATTCGTTTTTAAAAGACAATCTTTCTTTACATCAAAAATTGACAGGCATGCATACCATTTCATAATATCCACTATCCAACTATAAATTGATTTAATAATAATCTTTGATGAACTCAATGACTCGAATGCAACGTTCTTCGAAATATGCTATGAAAGACTCCAAATAATATCTTTAAAATGAGCAAATGCACAGCGGAAGATTTCTTTAACACCTGAGAATAAACATGCTTTAAAGTATCAACCAAAAGGTTGGTGAGTTCATTAGTTTATCGTAATCATTTATTTCCATCATTTTAATAGACCACAAGAATTTCATTTCCAGTTCTCATAAATATAAGTCCCATGCATAGAGACAAAAATAATCATTCATATGGTGAACACCTGGTAACCGACATTAACTAGATATATATAAGAATATCCCCTATCATTCCGGGATCCTCCTTCGGACATGATATAATTTCGAAGTACTAAAGCATCCGGTACTTTGGATGGGGTTTGTTAGGCCCAATAGATCTATCTTTAGAGTTCGCGTCAATTAGGGTGTCTGTTCCCTAATTCTTAGATTACCAGACTTAATAAAAAGGGGCATATTCGATTTCGATCATTCAACCATATAATGTAGTTTTGATTACTTGTGTCTATTTCGTAAAAACATTTATAAAAATTGCGCATGTATTCTCAGCCCAAAAATATAAAGGGTAAAATGGTAAATGAAACTCACCATACTGTATTTCGTAGTAAAAATACATATAACGTCATTGAACAAGTGCAAGGTTGGCCTCGAATTCACGAACCTAAATTAATTATATATATTTATGTGTTGGTCAATATTTGTCTAACAAATTAGGTCAAGTCATAGTGTACCACAATCCTAATGCTCGAGACTAATATGCAAAAGTCAACAAAAGTAAATTTGACTCAAAATAATTTCCAAAAATCTATACATGATTAATATATAGTTTAAATATCGTCGTTTTATATTTTTAAATATTTTTAAAAGATTTATTAGAGTAAATAATATAATTTATTTATTAATAAATATAATTTTATATTATATTTATATAATAAAATATACTTTTATATATATTAAGTAATAAAATTTATAGGGTTCATTTAATATTATAAAGATAATATGATAGGTATTATTAAAGTAAGTTATTACACGTAGTAAAATATGTTTGTATCAAATATTTATTTGATAAAATAATATCTATAATGATAGTAAGTAAAAGTTGTATTATTTTGTAATAATAATTATTATTATAAAAATATCAATATTTATAATTACTAAGATGACATTATGATAAAACGATAATTCTAATTATGATAACTTTAATATTTACGATAATTTTTAATATTATCTTTAAAATAATAATTCTATTTAAAATAATAATAATAATAATGATATTTTATAGTAACAATGACATTTCTATTAAAATGATAATTTTTGTTAAAATGATAGTTTTAATACTAACGATAATTTTAATAATAATAGCAATGATAAAAATAATAAGAACGATAATTTTATCTAAATCAATATCTTATAATATTTTAATTTCATCATGGAACTCTTACCCATTATTTCCTAATCATTTCGTTTAATAGCTTTTAATCGTCTTTTATATCATGTTCGTAATAATGATAATAATAGTAATCAAAATAATTAGGTGTTACAAATATTTATTTTAATTACACTAATATTAATAATGATAGTTACTATAACATTATTAACGATAATACTAATAATTATCTTAACGATAATATAGTAATAATAATAATAACAATAACAATAACCATTTTTATATAATGATATATATATTAATAATGATAATAATAATAATAATACCAATAATAATAATAATAATAATAATAATAATAATAATAATAATAATAATAATAATAATAATAATAATAATAATAATAATATTTGGATAATAATAATAATACTAATTATAACTTTAACGATAATAACGATAGTAATAATAATAAAAATAACAATTTTTAATGATAAATCCTTTTATTGATAAAGATAATAATAATAATAATAATAAGATAAAACTAGAACGACGATAATAACGACGATAATAATAATCATTTTTAATAATAATACAAAAATTCGATGGACTATAACTTCAAATCCGTTCATCGAAATAATTCGATATCTAAATGAAAAGTTCTTAATTTTTCGCCAGCTTTCCAACGACATGCATATCTTATACCTTATCTCAGTTGCATATATAACTAATTCAGGATTCAACATAACCTAACTAAAGGCAATATTAAAAGTACAAATATGCATAATCCTATATACTCGAGCACTAGTCAGGGATACACTATTAGTATGTAAAAGTTAAATTATGAGTACTCACGTATCAATATTGAGATTCAATATTGCAGGAAAGGTACGTAGACGCAACGGAGATGATAAACACTATATTGATCTCACGAGCATACCCATGAACCATACTCAATCACCTCCATAGGTATAACCCATAATTTCCTTAATCCTATCCTACTCGAAAAACAATTTCGAAACCACTCGGACAGCACTCCATCGTAATATTTTATGTATACTAATAATATCTTGAAATAATACGCAGTAAATATATATATGTAAATCGATTGAGAGAGTTTAGAGAAAAATATTTTCAAGTTTCTATGAAATAATGAAACCTATTGAATTCTATTTATAATAGATTTTTGAATTATTAAAGTGAATTATTAAAGTATGAATTATTAAAGTGAATTATTAAAGTATGAATTATTAAAGTGAATTATTAAAGTATGAATTATTAAAGTGAATTATTAAAGTATGAATTATTAAAGTGAATTATTAAAGTTAAAGTAAAGTAAAAATAAAGTAAAGGTAAAGTTTAAGTATAGTAAAAGTATAAAACTATGTACGTATAATACTTTTATAAATATATATAATATTAATTTAAATCGTTATATATATTAAATAAAATAAAATATAAATATCGTTATCTTTATCATACTATTTAAGTAATGAGTTGTCAAAAGTGGTTCTAGATATTTATAAAAGTTATATACGTTTTAATAATAAAGTTCTTTTTAAACTGAAAACGTTTTTTGTACGTTTGAAACTAAATAGATCAATCGAGTCTTTATGAGATTCAATCTTCTACTATCCTTTGTCTAGTTCTCAATGATTGACAATTTGTTCTTATTTATAAATCACTTTACCATTTTTCGAATATTGTTAAAATGGAAAGATTTCTCAAATCAACGTGGGCCTTTCAACAGAGACTTGTAATCATAATTCAATATATCTGATAATTCAATCATTTGATCTTATCTTCTAATTCCATTGATAAACATTTTGAAGCAGATACAATCATATAAAGTATTTAATCTAATATTTTGTTTACGTTTCAAGTTATAATATATATACACATATACATATATAATCATATTCGTTTAATAGTTCGTGAATCGTTGGAACTTGGTTGAGGTTGAATGAATGTATGAACATAGTTTAAAATTCTTGAAATTTAACTTAACAAATATTGCTTATCGTGTCGAAAACATATAAAGATTAAAGTTTAAATTTGGTTGGAAATTTCCGGGTTGTCACAGTACCTACCCGTTAAAGAAATTTCGTCCCGAAATTTGAGTGGAAAGGTCATGAATGATAATAAGTATGTTTTCATGATGCATACGGGCTGAAAATTAGAGTTTTATCATCGGCGAATAATTTGGATACAATCCATTTATATGAAGAGTACGAATGAAGCTAACATAGAAGAGTGAAATGAGTAAGTGTAGATTCATCTTATCATTTGACGTAGATATGATTGATTTCCAGATTTCAAGGGATTTGAAGAAAATCTTTGTAATAAGATTTGATTCTCCGGTAACAAAAGGAATTAGGATCCGCTTTAAATGCGATCGTCCATTTTAATTCTTCTGTCGAAGATTTTCTTATAAATTCACTTCCTTCGTTTTCTTACAACTCACACCTTCTGTTGATGCATTTTATGCAAGTCCCTAGACATCTACCCACGTCCATTGCAGGTACAACAGTTTACAGGACACCATGATCGTTCGTTATTATCCTATCTGTGTTTGTATGTGGTTACAGCAACTGCAGGAACGATATTTGGATGTTTGACTATGTTAGACTTAGTCAGACGTCCGAGTGAAGCCTCACTCGTACGGCTGACAGGCTCATACGCACGGTTGATGCTGAGCTAAGTCACAATTGCAACCTAAATGAGAAGACACGAGTGAGTGATCACCCGTACGGCTGATGAAGCCAACTCGTATGTGTGATGGATGAATCGTACGGGTGAGTCAACAGTAGGGGTATATAAAGTCTTATGTTCTTTATTTTAAGTTAAGACTCTCATTTGTTACACACACTCAGATCTGGTGAGCTCCTCCGATTCTCTCTCAACCCAAATCACTAGGTGGTGAATAATAGCTCTAGGTGTTGATCTAATCACACTTGATTTAGTTGTGGTATGACTAAATTAATCCCCAAAATCTTAACCTATTCACTAGAGGGTTTGATTCACTTATTCCGTCATTGTGTGTGTTAAATCTGTTGATTTCTAAGTTCCTAGTCATGTTTCATCGCCTTCTATTCTTTCCCCCTCAACTCATATTTTAAAGTATTCATCACTATGCTCCATCCAGTTCTGATTCTCGATATACTTATAACTTTCATATCGGTCATTCTTCTTTTTCATCTACCGCCGGAAGAATCTATTTACTTCTACTATACTCTTGGGTTTATAGTGTTTCTAGTTCTCCCGTGTCTTTATATTGCTATATGCATCGATATATATGGTTTATAATTTTTGGTTTGTAGTTGGGCTTTATATCTTCCGTTATATTTCAAAGTCTCTGTTTCTATCTTATATAATCATTGTCATCCACAGTTAATGCTCTCTTTTATTTGCTGCAATTTATACCCCAATTTCTATTTCGGAGTTTTGTCCTTTCGTTTCTTCTTCTTGCGATTAAGCACCGCTTGTAATGGTCCAGAATTCACAGATATGAATTTCGGAATGAACATTGTTAATGTTCTAGGAAGGAAATTGTGATGGCACGATCTTGACTTGTCAAATTACTAGAATACCTTGTAAAAGGCCGAATCATCAAGAAATATTTTCTTGATATTTTAGAGGTTAAATAGAATACAATAGTCGTATAACATGGCACATGATGATGTTATGATCTGTGAATCATCATGTTCCATTTAGAAACTCAGCATGACTTACTGTAATATAATCACATTGATCAAGTGTCATTATATTATACTAATTCATGCTTCAGTTCCCAACACTACTTCAAAATATTCCTATTTTAAACTTGAATGTTTCAGAATTTAGAAACTAAAATAGTTTCTTTAATGATGTAATACAGATAGCGCGAAGAGGTAAATGATTTCAAATAAGAAAAATTAAGAAAATATCTTCAGAAATATGGAGGATATTTATAATGAAAGGTATGATGATATTTTAGAATTTCTAATATCAGAAGATGATGAAGAATATTGTTCGCAGAGGTTTAGAGTCAGGAGCAAGGTATTCGTTAATGACTTCAGCAGGTACTGAATCATTTGGATCCTTTGAAGTCAGGTTCAGTCTTTGTAATTTGTCCACAGCCTCCTTCCTACTTTGCTCAATCCGTTTTCCAGTTCCAAAACTTCTCTTTTTCTGCGCTTTGCCAGCACACTTCATCATTATCATCCAGCTTTTACCGTTTAAAGTCGTTTATAGTTTTTTTGCTGCTTCATCAGCATTTTTTTTTCTTTCGGAGAACCAATTCGTAGTTCGGAGTGTTTTTCAGAAACTTCACATTCAAATTAAGTCCAGAAGATAGACGTTATATATACACATATAACTGTTGGCATAGACATGCTGCGAGATTTCAAAATACAGATTGCTAATTCCCAATGATTCGTATGGAAATTCTCATTACAAGATGCGAATGAGTAAATGATGGGGTTTCAATGAATAATTATAATGACTTTTTGGAGAGGCTAAAGTCAAAGGGTAATGAAGTTGTTGGTACATCTGCTAATAATGTGGTGGAATATAAAAGGTTCCCTGGTAACGATGGTGTATATCTCAAGGTTATAATAAGGTTAGTCTGACTGAAAAGTCGAAGTTGACTTGCTGGAGCTGTGATATAATTTGCTACTTTGCAAAGGAATTGCAAGGTTATTTTGGCTAATAAATGCCAAAAGATCTTACACAGATATGTGTTGAATTATGACTTTGGTTTCGAGAGATTTTTAAGTACATAACTGTGGGTAATATGTGGTTGGATCATCATCTCGATTTCTCATTATTTGAAGTGTCTTCAGAGATTTTCGAAGGGTTTGAACACAGATTGTAATCGTTTGTATACATTTGATGTTCTAACACACTTTTGAAGTCAAAGTATAGCTTTGAAAGATGTAGGAATCTAAAAGTGATGGTACCGGTTATATCTCGAATTGAATTCTGAGATTTTAAAATAAGAATATGTAATTGGGTTTGAATGAGTATGGATGTTTTGATTTCTATAAAAGAATGTATATTATTGTGAAAGTAGGAAGTATAATTGATAATTTGCTTAATCTGATTCGAAGAATGTAACATATTAATTGTGAATTTATATATATCTCTCGGGTATTACCTACCCGTTAAAAAAATTTCACAATTAATATTTTGTACATAAGAATTTTATTACAGTCTTTATGAAAATATATATGTATATATTCTCCTCAGATGTAACATAGATTTTAATGAGTTAATACTAAATTAAACTCATTCGATTTACGGTTGGAACTAGAATTGAATAATTCCTTGAAGGCTTTAGAGGTTACATAAGTATTTCTTCAATAATATTGAAATTATGAATCAATACTTCGTTATTTGTTGAGATGTGATGTTGGTTTTCGTTAAATTCTTGTGAACTTCGCAAAGTACGAATGATGTTATCTGAAAAGTTTCGGTTACATCAATGATGAAGTGTAAAATCAAATATATACTTGATTTATTAGGAATTGGAACTTGTTGAATTGAGACAGAGATTGTAGTTAACGATGGTTAAGTTGCGGGCGAGGGACGTACATTATTGCATATTTGTAATATGAATTAACCGAGTAGTTAAGATTCACACACAATAGCTTAGCACGGAAAGATTTATTTTTTATTTCAAAATATATATATAATTTCTTCAGAGGGAATGAGTTAATTCTTCATAACTTGTTGATACAATATACACGTTATTGATTCGTAATGATGTCCACCGTGATTCTTGAACTGACGGAGTTTGTGATGTTATAGGTGTTGTTGATTCTGATGTTGACTGTACTGACGATGTTGGTGACTTTGACGGTACTGTTGATGCTGTTGGTAAAACAATTTTAACTTGTTAATCACACACCATTTTTGTCAGGGTTTCTACTCTTCCTTCTATCATTTTGGTTCGCTTAACTGATTTATGGTTAGGGCTAGATTAGATAATCTCTAAGACTTTAGAGATTATATAATCGCCGCAGAATGTTTCTCCAATGAAGTTATGAATTAATACTTCGTCAGTTATTGTTGTTGGTACTCCATGGTATCTATGGTGCGTATGACGTTGATGCTCGTGGGACAGATTGTGAAGTTGAGGTTTACAACGCGGTTGTGGTTGGAGGTGGTAATGGTACTGTTGGCGTTGATGATGGTGGTACTGGTTATGCTGCTGGTGCTGCTGCCGGTGTTTGTAATCTCTGCACCATATTCTCCAAAGCCACTACCCGAGCGCGAAGCTCGTTGAATTCTTCTATTACACTGGGGTGATTGTCGGTTCGGACGAGCGGATAAATAAAATCTAAAGTTTGATGTAATATATAATCGTGACGAGATACTCTGGAAATGAGCGAGAAAATGGTGTTTCGGACAGGTTCGCCGGTAAGTGCTTCGGGTTCTTCGTCAATAGGGAAATGTGGTGGATGGAAGGGATCACCTTCTTCTTGTCTCCAATGATTGAGGAGGCTACGAACCCATCCCCAATTCATCCAGAATAGGTGATGACTGATTGGTTGATCTATTCCGGTCACACTGCTTTCGGAGCTTGAATGGGATTCCATTTTGGAATCTGAGTGACTTGAACTGATGACGAAATCCATTTCGTACGATTGGATAAAGGATTTTTTTTTTTCGATATGAAATGATTTTGGCTAACGGATGGTATTATAATTACATAGAATATATATATACATACATATATATATATATATACATATATATATATATATATATATATATATATATATATATATATATATATATATATATATATATATATATATATATATATATATATATATATATATATATATATATATATATATATTTAGATCAAAAGATTTCGTAGATTACGGAGGACTTTGCGGGATATGTCAGGCAAAGTTTAAAGTAACAGATACGATAAGATATGATTTAGCAGATATGCCAAGATATGAATTTTTGTCTATACACTATTCATGCAATCAATGCAGCAAGAGGTGTCTTAGACTAAAAATGATAAGCAGGTAATTTCCTGAGGATGATAAGTAGTTAATTTTCGACACAAAATGATAAGCAAAACTTTTGACATGCAGACACGGTCGAAGTTCAGACTCACTAATGCATCCTATCGACTTATCAGTTAGACACACTAATGCAGACCTGGTTCGCTAAGACCACCGCTCTGATACCAACTGAAAGGACCCGTTCATATACATTATAAACGATTCACAATAGTTGATTACATTGCGAGGTATTTGACCTCTATATGATACATTTTACAAACATTGCATTCGTTTTTAAAAGACAATCTTTCTTTACATCAAAAATTGACAGGCATGCATACCATTTCATAATATCCACTATCCAACTATAAATTAATTTAATAATAATCTTTGATGAACTCAATGACTCGAATGCAACGTTCTTCGAAATATGCTATGAAAGACTCCAAGTAATATCTTTAAAATGAGCAAATGCACAACGGAAGATTTCTTTAACACCTGAGAATAAACATGCTTTAAAGTGTCAACCAAAAGGTTGGTGAGTTCATTAGTTTATCGTAATCATTTATTTCCATCATTTTAATAGACCACAAGAATTTCATTTCCAGTTCTCATAAATATACGTCCCATGCATAGAGACAAAAATAATCATTCATATGGTGAACACCTGGTAACCGACATTAACTAGATACATATAAGAATATCCCCTATCATTCCGGGATCCTCCTTCGGACATGATATAATTTCGAAGTACTAAAGCATCCGGTACTTTGGATGGGGTTTGTTAGGCCCAATAGATCTATCTTTAGAGTTCGCGTCAATTAGGGTGTCTGTTCCCTAATTCTTAGATTACCAGACTTAATAAAAAGGGGCATATTCGATTTCGATCATTCAACCATATAATGTAGTTTTGATTACTTGTGTCTATTTCGTAAAAACATTTATAAAAATTGCGCATGTATTCTCAGCCCAAAAATATAAAGGGTAAAATGGTAAATGAAACTCACCATACTGTATTTCGTAGTAAAAATACATATAACGTCATTGAACAAGTGCAAGGTTGGCCTCGAATTCACGAACCTAAATTAATTGTATATATTTATGTGTTGGTCAATATTTGTCTAACAAATTAGGTCAAGTCATAGTGTACCACAATCCTAATGCTCGAGACTAATATGCAAAAGTCAACAAAAGTAAATTTGACTCAAAATAATTTCCAAAAATCTATACATGATTAATATATAGTTTAAATATCATCGTTTTATATTTTTAAATATTTTTAAAAGATTTATTAGAGTAAATAATATAATTTATTTATTAATAAATAAAATTTTATATTATATTTATATAATAAAATATACTTTTATATATATTAAGTAATAAAATTTATAGGGTTCATTTAATATTATAAAGATAATATGATAGGTATTATTAAAGTAAGTTATTACACGTAGTAAAATATGTTTGTATCAAATATTTATTTGATAAAATAATATCTATAATGATAGTAAGTAAAAGTTGTATTATTTTGTAATAATAATTATTATTATAAAAATATCAATATTTATAATTACTAAGATGACATTATGATAAAACGATAATTCTAATTATGATAACTTTAATATTTACGATAATTTTTAATATTATCTTTAAAATAATAATTCTATTTAAAATAATAATAATAATAATGATATTTTATAGTAACAATGACATTTCTATTAAAATGATAATTTTTGTTAAAATGATAGTTTTAATACTAACGATAATTTTAATAATAATAGCAATGATAAAAATAATAAGAACGATAATTTTATCTAAATCAATATCTTATAATATTTTAATTTCATCATGGAACTCTTACCCATTATTTCCTAATCGTTTCGTTTAATAGCTTTTAATCGTCTTTTATATTGTGTTCGTAATAATGATAATAATAGTAATAAAAATAATTAGGTTTTACAAATATTTATTTTAATTACACTAATATTAATAATGATAGTTACTATAACATTATTAACGATAATACTAATAATTATCTTAATGATAATATAGTAATAATAATAATAACAATAACAATAACCATTTTTAAATAATGATATATATATTAATAATGATAATAATAATAATAATACCAATAATAATAATAATAATAATAATAATAATAATAATAATAATAATAATAATAATATTTGGATAATAATAATAATACTAATTATAACTTTAACGATAATAACGATAGTAATAATAAAAAAAATAACAATTTTTAATGATAAATCCTTTTATTGATAAAGATAATAATAATAATAATAATAAGATAAAACTAGAACGACGATAATAACGACGATAATAATAATCATTTTTAATAATAATACAAAAATTCGATGGACTATAACTTCAAATCCGTTCATCGAAATCATTCGATATCTAAATGAAAAGTTCTTAATTTTTCGCTAGCTTTCCAACGACATGCATATCTTATACCTTATCTTAGTTGCATATATAACTAATTCAGGATTCAACATAACCTAACTAAAGGCAATATTAAAAGTACAAATATGCATAATCCTATATACTCGAGCACTAGTCAGGGATACACTATTAGTATGTAAAAGTTAAATTATGAGTACTCACGTATCAATATTGAGATTCAATATTGCAGGAAAGGTACGTAGACGCAACGGAGATGATAAACACTATATTGATCTCACGAGCATACCCATGAACCATACTCAATCACCTCCATAGGTATAACCCATAATTTCCTTAATCCTATCCTACTCGAAAAACAATTTCGAAACCACTCGGACAGCACTCCATCGTAATATTTTATGTATACTAATAATATCTTGAAATAATACGGAGTAAATATATATATGTAAATCGATTGAGAGAGTTTAGAGAAAAATATTTTCAAGTTTCTATGAAATAATGAAACCTATTGAATTCTATTTATAATAGATTTTTGAATTATTAAAGTGAATTATTAAAGTATGAATTATTAAAGTGAATTATTAAAGTATGAATTATTAAAGTGAATTATTAAAGTATGAATTATTAAAGTGAATTATTAAAGTATGAATTATTAAAGTGAATTATTAAAGTTAAAGTAAAGTAAAAATAAAGTAAAGGTAAAGTTTAAGTATAGTAAAAGTATAAAACTATGTACGTATAATAAACGTATAAATATATATAATATTAATTTAAATCGTTATATATATTTAATAAAATAAAATATAAATATTGTTATCTTTATCATACTATTTAAGTAATAAGTTGTCAAAATTGGTTCTAGATATTTATAAAAGTTATATACGTTTTAATAATAAAGTTCTTTTTAAACTGAAAACGTTTTTTGTACGTTTGAAACTAAATAGATCAATCGAGTCTTTATGAGATTCAATCTTCTACTATCCTTTGTCTAGTTCTCAATGATTGACAATTTGTTCTTATTTATAAATCACTTTACCATTTTTCGAATATTGTTAAAATGGAAAGATTTCTCAAATCAACGTGGGCCTTTCAACAAAGACTTGTAATCATAATTCAATATATCTGATAATTCAATCATTTGATCTTATCTTCTAATTCCATTGATAAACATTTTGAAGCAGATACAATCATATAAAGTATTTAATCTAATATTTTGTTTACGTTTCCAGTTATAATATATATACACATATACATATATAATCATATTCGTTTAATAGTTCGTGAATCGTTGGAACTTGGTCGAGGTTGAATGAATGTATGAACATAGTTTAAAATTCTTGAAATTTAACTTAACAAATATTGCTTATCGTGTCGAAAACATATAAAGATTAAAGTTTAAATTTGGTTAGAAATATCCGGGTTGTCACAGAGACCCAACAGGGTCATTTATATTTTTGAAGATCATCTCATTAAGGTAGTCTTTCAAATACAATTATAATTATCATTTTATTTCTATTATTATTATTATTATTATTATTATTATTATTATTATTATTATTATTATTATTATTATTATTATTATTATTATTATTATTATTATTATTAAACTAACACTAAATAATAAAATCATGATTATTATCGTCAAAAGTATTACTACCATTATTAGTATTATTATCATTATAGTTATTAATATAAATATTAGCATCATTATTATTATTATTAGTAAAATCATTATTAATATTTATTAGTATGAAAATTTACATTTATATTAAAGATATCATTTTTTAACCCTATTATCATTATTATTCTTACAATTAATAATATTATTTTAACAAACAAACGATATATATATATATATATATATATACAAAAATATATATATATATATATATATATATATATACAAAAATATATTCACTATATATAGCATAACAAAATTTATATTTTTATTTATTTTGAATATATAAAATGAATATATTAAACATATAGGTTAATAATATAAAAATAATATAACCAATAAATTATATATATATATATATATATATATATATATATATATATATATATATATATATATATATATATATATATATATATATATATATATATATATAACTTTGTTCGATTACAATAATGTGTGTTAATATATATATATACAAATGATATAGGTTTATGAATCCGAGACCTACCATATACTTGTTCAATGATGTTATATGTATTTTTACTACGAAATACAGTATGGTGAGTTTCATTTGCTCTCTTTTTAATTGCTTTTGCAATATATATTTTTGGGCTGAGAATACATACGCTGCTTTTATAAATGTTTACGAAATAGACACAAGTACTTAAAATACATTCTATGTTGAGTTGTACCACTGGCATATTTCCCTGTAGCTTGGTAACTACTATTTACATGGGTATTGTAAACGCGAATCCTGTTGATAGATCTATCGGGCCTGACAACCCCAACCGGTCTGGACGACCAGTATTCAATGGTTGCACAGTACTTCGTTTGGTTACTACACTTGGTACAGTGTAGGGAGATTTCATAATAAAGGGAATATGCGACGTTGATTAAATGTTAAGTATGGTTACCAAGTGCTCAACCACTTAGAATGCTTTACATATGTGACGACCCGGGAATTTCTGACCAAATTTAAACTTAATCTTTATATAGTTTTGACACGATAAGCAAAGTCTGTAATGTTGATGTTTTCAAAAACTTTGAATTATGATCATGTACTCAATTACCCTTCAACTATTCCTGACGATTCACGAACCACTATATAAATAGATGCATATAGATATTATTGAAATAATATATGATTAAACTGTTAGAATTAAATATGTAAAATAATATGCGATGTAATGGAAACTATATTTATAAATATATAGTTATATATAATTATGTATATAAATATTACTTGTGAATATATAAAGTTATATTAAATCTATTTGCTTAAAAATATATAATATATTTGTTTTAGTAATTAAACTTGCTACTTTTAAAACTGTTTATATATAGAATGTGAATGTATTAAAAATAATTGATTTCGAGCCTAATTAGCAAACGTCAGTAACACCCGGTTGATGTTTCGTTAGTTATAATATAGATATATTATATGTTCATGAAGGACTAAAATAAAAGTTGAACTGTAAATCGATTACGAAGATGCTAGATTTGTTAAAAAATATTTTTAACTTTTTAAGTTTAAATATTAGTACTCCGTACATATAAATCGGAACAGAAAATAAATAATTTTCGAACCTTTTTGATCAGGTTTCAAACAGGTAATGAGTGAAATAATTAAATATGTGTAATCTAAAAATTTGGTATTTTTAGGAACACTTTTATATTATAACTGTTTAGCAATGAGCACGAAATAATACCCCAAATCTTTTATCCACTCAATAATGAGCGATGGCTTTACTGTTTTTTTTTTCTTTTCAAACTTACATGTTTTAAACTTATTATTATAATAATTATTATTATATTATTATTATTAATAAATATCTATTACTATTTGTGTTTTATGTTCTCATAAACTAGAATTACGGAGTAATATATGGACTGAGTCACACACTTACACATACATGAACCTCATAACAGTAATCCTACTTCTATTCCCATTCATGACTTAGACCCACATGCTTTTTCTTTACAACAAATTTATGACTCAACATCCATATATAAATAATGAGTATTTTGCTGGATGAAACAAAAAAAAACCGAATCCTATTTTTTTTTGGTGTTTTCTGTGTATTCCAAACTCCATCACCAAATAACCACCTTTACACCACTTTTGGTTGTAGTTACAACCGGAAACAAACAACCATCGAACACCCTTACTATAGTTTGATCACTACTCAAACCCACATTCCTATTTGCTTGCTATTCGTTGAATACCCCTCACCACCACTGCCACACCGTCGTCAACCTCCAAAAGACAACACCATAACCACCGTGCATTACTGTTTTCTGTTTCCTCTTTATTTGTCGAAGCACCACCTACGGTCTACTATATAACCATCAACATAACCCATCGCCACCACCACCAAGAAACCGCCATCTCTCTCTTCTCTCTCACCCGTTCTCTCTCTCCCACTCTAAAACTTCTTTTCATTTATAATTCTGTCAACCAAGAAGCTGCTACAGCCGTATCATATTGTTGTTTTTGCTTAAACCCATCGTAACCCATCATCAAAACAGTCACGATTACTGTTACAGGTCCCTTTTATTTCTGTTTCTCATACAGAGAATAAACCACGATGAAGGTGATCGCGATGATAGGGACAACAGTGCTACACGACGGCGAGTAATAAAGATGATGATGAGTTATTTTGGTTTAAAACGATAATGATAAAGATTGAGCTAATGGTGAAGTCGGTGATGACAATTAGATGAAGAAGATGATGAATAGTGATTAGGGTTACCGCTTAAATTTGATTCGATACGTGATTGATGCCGTTGATGTCTAGGAGATGAACCGTGATGATGAAGATGAACCGAAGGCTTCGTTGTTGTGCTGCTGCTACCGTATTTTTTTTTTTTTTATGAACCGAACCTTTAATCTGCATCTGGGTAAAATAATTGCTTATGGATCGAATTATTTTGGGCTGAGGTTTTATTCAAATTGTTGGACTGCTATTCTCTGTTGGGCCCTGCTGTATTGGTGTTTTCGATTGGGCTGAACTGAGTAAGGGTTAAGTAAATTACGTGTGTATTGTACATTAGAAAGAACGAAGATGGAGGAGTGGTGTGAGTGTTGTCGGGTGTGCGAGAGGTCGGGGGTTCGAAACTCGGCTGAACCATTTTTTTTATTCCTAATATTGAAGGTTCGTGAATCCGAGGCCAATCCTATATGTGTTCAATGTCGTTCTATGTATTTTTACTACAAAATACATTAGGTATGAAAGAAATCTTCCGCTGTGCATTTGCTCATTTTAGGGACATTACTTGGAGTCGATCATCACTCTGGAATCAAATGTTGATGGCTTCGTTCAGCTGGTTTAGGACGGGGCATCACAGTTAGTATCAGAGCGGTGGTCTTAGCGAACCGGGTCTTGCATTAGTGTGTCTAACTGATAGTTGTTTAGATGCATTAGTGAGTCTGGACTTCGACCGTGTCTGCATGTCAAAAGTTTTGCTTATCACTTCTTGTCGGAAATTACCTGCATATCATTCTTAGTCTAGACATTTCTTACTGCCTTAATTGCACAGACAGTGTATAGATAAATTCATATCTTAGCGTATCTGTTACTGTAGACCTTGCCTGATATCTCTCGTAAATTTCTCCGTAATTCAAGGGATCCTGGTACTATATATATCTATGCAAATTATGCATTGAGAATACCATCTAACTATCAATTGATGTCACTAAACTCTTCATACCAAAAATCTTTCCTGAGATCGTTTAAGATGGCCTCTACGAATCGACCAAGTTCCTCTGACTCCGAAGACAGCGTGACAGGAGCACACCAACCAATCAACTACCGTGATTACTGGAGAAAATGGGGATGGGTTCGCGACATACTCACCCTATGGAGAAAGGAAGAAGGTACTCCATATCATGAATCAAATCTACCACCTAACCTTGGAGTACTCGACCCGCTCACCGGCGAACCCGTTCGCAACACCGTTTATACCCTTTTTGCAAGAATTTTTCGTCTTAAGACTACCATTAACGGAACTAGAGAAGATATCCAATCTCTACCTCACACTGATAACCAACCAGGGTTAGTAGAAGAAGTTAGAGAACTCCGAGCTCGAGTATTAACTTTAGAGAGCACGGTATACAATTTGCAATCATCAACAGTATCACCAACACCAGTAACATCACCAGCCTTAGCACCAATGGCACCAGTACCACTAACAACTCAAGTTTCAACAATCCATGCCTCAACATCTCATTCTGTACCTCGAGTATAATTATCGTTCCACAAATCATTCTACATCATTTATCTTCGTTCGACATGTCGATTATGTAAACTCTAATGTTTTAGAGATTATGTATCATAGTTCTAATCGTAAATCTGATGAGTTTAATATCACATTGACTCATTAAATCTATAATTACATCTGAAGAAAATATATATGTAAATATATTTTCATAAAGATTGTGATTAAAAATTCTTTCGTACAAACTGTTAATGGTAAAAATATTTTAACGGGTAGGTAATACCCGAGAAATATTTAAGATTTCACATTAATAAGTTACATTGTACAGTCTTCGAATCTGATTCAACGGTCGATTACCATCCTACCTACATCTATCGATATACGAATCCGTTCACCACAGAATAACCATTTTAATTCAAATTCAATTTCATATTTGGATTTTTACTTACCAGAATCCAACAAGTGGCATAATGAAGAAAACATTTGACAAAATAAAATTTGTTAGAAACAAACGAATTAACTATGAGAAATTTTGTTAAGAATCCACGCTAACTGTTCCTAACTAATTGTTCCCAGCTAACTGATTACACTTTATTTATCGCAATTTAATTATCAAAATTTACATTCTCGCAATTTTATTTATCGTCATTTAATTTCTGTTATTTACTTTACGCACTTTATTTATCGTCATTTAATTTCTGTTATTTATTTTTACGCACTTTAAATATCGGAACACGTATACAAGGTTTTGACATATCATATCGACCCATCTATATATATTATTTGGAATAACCATAGACACTCTATATGCAGTAATGCGGGAGTTAGCTATACAGGGTTAAGGTTGATTCTATAATAATATATATACTTTGAGTTGTGATCGAGTCTGAGACGTATACGGGTCACGATACGTATTAATTAATTCGGATATTATATATTAAGCTATATATGTATTATCGGACTGTTAATTGTGGACTATCAAATATGGACTGTCGACATTGGATAATTAAAATGAATTAAAATATTGATTATAACATATGAAACTAAACATATCTTCAAGTTTGCCACTTGATTTCATCTTAAATTTCATTTGTATCTTGACGATTACAATCAGCGTTCAAACCTTTCATGATTCTTGAAAACACCTCAATCGAGAGGATGAATCAACCGCACTCCATCTACGGAAGAAAAGATCTACGCATATAGTTATGCACCTGAAAAATTCTCAGAACCTATATAAACGTTTAACACGTACCTGTGCTAGCTCCTTTGGCGTTGTTATCACCGAAAATAATTTTGCAATTCCTTTCCAAATTAGCCAATTTTGTCACAGCTTCAGCAATTCAACTTCGACTTTTCATTCGAAGTAACCTTACTATAAATCCTGATATATACGATTACCCTTTTAATACCGGAGAATTCTTTTATATTCCACCATATTACCAGCAGACGTACCAGCAACCTCGTTGCTTTTTGGCTTAAATCTCTCTGATAAATCATTATAATTATTCATTGAAACCCTATCATATACTCATCTGCATCTTATAACGAGAACTGCCATAACAATTATCGGTAATCAGCAATCAATACTTTGAAAACTCACAGCATATTTACATCAACAGTTATATATATGACATTTATCTCTTAGAATTATGATCTCTCCTTCTGGAATTTTGAAAAGTACTCAGTCACAAATCAATACTCTGAATGTTGAAAAAGCTGAATGAAGCAGCAGAAACTATAGATAACCGTAAACGACCATAATCATCGAAAGTTTGATGATAAAGATTAGTATGTTGGAAAAGCTCAGAAAAGTTGGAACTAGAAAGCGGATTGAGCTAACCATAAAGGAAACCAAAGAGAAATACAAGTAACATACCCTAAATTCATAGAACCCAGATAAATCTAGATCCGTTGAAATCGTTAGAGAATATCTTGCCCCGAAGTCATGTTAAAATCTTGCGGAAAATCTTTCTCCATTAACCATCGAACTTAGAAATTCTAAAATATCATCATCAATACCTTCGATATTTCTGAAGATATTTTCATAAATATTCTCGTCCGAAATTATATACCTCTTCGTGCTTCCTGTGTATCATTATATTGGAAACATTCAATAGAAAATTTAGTACCGAAAAGCAGATTATGCGAAACTATGAAGAACGCCGTGGACAAATCGCAAAGAATAAGTTTGACTTCAAAAAAAAAAAAAAAAAAAAAAATTCCAAATGATTCTGTTTCTGATGAAATCTTTAGCGAATACCTTGCTTCCGAATCTAAACCTTTACGAATAAATCTTCTTCATCATCCATCGATATTAGAAATTCCAAGATATCATCGTATCTTTCATTATAAATATCCTTCATATTTCTGAAGATATTTTCATAACTATTCTTATCTGAAATCATTAATCTCTTCGTAATATCAGTGTTACATCATATAGAAAACTGTTAGTTTCTATATTCTGTAAACATTCGAGCTTAAAAATATGAATGTTATTGAAGTAATGTTGGGAACTGATGCATGAGTTAGTATAATATAATGACACTTGATCAACGTGATTATATTACATTAAGTCATGCTGAGTTTCTAAATGGAACATGATGATTCACAGATTATAACGTCATCATGTGTCATGTTACATAACTCTTTCATTCTGATTAACTTCCGAATATATCAAGAAAATATATTCTTGATAGTTCTATTCTCAGTGATTCTGGTAAATTGACAAATCAAATCGTGCTAATACATTCTTTCTTATTTAGAACATGATGTTCATCCGAAATTACATACTTATGAATTCTGGACCGTTACTCGCTTTACTAGAGGTCGGGAGGATAATAAAAAGGGCAAAGAGCTCCAAAATATAAGAGAAAATATAAAGCCCAATAACAACACGGAGGTTACAAACCATGGATATCAATACGAATAGCAATATAAAGACACGGTATAATTAAGAATAATATCACCCCCAAGATAATAGTAGAAGTAAACAGATTCTTCTGATGGAAGATTGAAAAGAAGGATGACAGAAATGATAATTAGAAAAAAAAAATATCAAGGATTAGAACTGGATTAAGCATTTTCAAAATCTTTTGGATGTATGAACTAAGAAAGAAAGTATAGGAATGGTGAGAATAATGGAACGGAAGAGTTTAATTTATAATAGAAATATCAGATAGAGTAATCGAGGCAGATCACCGTATTTAATTATAGAGATCTTAAATTCCTTACTCACCAAAGAATCAAATCCTTTTGATTTCCGAGATTTTCTATAAATCCCTTGAATTCCGGAATTCAACCCTGTTTACGTCAAAAGCTAAGGAAAATCTTATTTTTCTTCTATTCACTCTTTTGCGATAGCTTCATTCATATCCTTAGAATAATTGAATTATTTTATCATTATTATTCAATGATGATAAACCTCTAATTATCAACTCATATTGGTCATGAAAACATTTTTATTGTTAGCCATGACCACATCACTCAAATTTCGGGACGAAATTTCTTTAACGGGTAGGTACTGTGACGACCCGGGAATTTCCGACCAAATTTAAACTTAATCTTTATATAGTTTTGACACGATAAGCAAAGTCTGTAATGTTGATGTTTTCAAAAACTTTGAATTATGATCATGTACTCAATTACCCTTCAACTATTCCTGACGATTCACGAACAACTATATAAATAGATGCATATAGATATTATTGAAATAATATATGATTAAACTGTTAGAATTAAATATGTAAAATAATATGCGATGTAATGGAAACTATATTTATAAATATATAGTTACATATAATTATGTATATAAATATTACTTGTGAATATATAAAGTTATATTAAATCTATTTGCTTAAAAATATATAATATATTTGTTTTAGTAATTAAACTTGCTACTTTTAAAACTGTTTATATATAGAATGTGAATGTATTAAAAATAATTGATTTCGAGCCTAATTAGCAAACGTCAGTAACACCCGGTTGATGTTTCGTTAGTTATAATATAGATATATTATATGTTCATGAAGGACTAAAATAAAAGTTGAACTGTAAATCGATTACGAATATGCTAGATTTGTTAAAAAATATTTTTAACTTTTTAAGTTTAAATATTAGTACTCCGTACATATAAATCGGAACAGTAAATAAATAATTTTCGAACCTTTTTGATCAGGTTTCAAACAGGTAATGAGTGAAATAATTAAATATGTGTAATCTAAAAATTTGGTATTTTTAGGAACACTTTTATATTATAACTGTTTAGCAATGAGCACGAAATAATACCCCAAATCTTTTATCCACTCAATAATGAGCGATGGCTTTACTGTTTTTTTTTTTCAAACTTACATGTTTTAAACTTATTATTATTATAATTATTATTATATTATTATTATTAATAAATATCTATTACTATTTGTGTTTTATGTTCTCATAAACTAGAATTACGGAGTAATATATGGACTGAGTCACACACTTACACATACATGAACCTCATAACAGTAATCCTACTTCTATTCCCATTCATGACTTAGACCCACATGCTTTTTCTTTACAACAAATTTATTACTCAACATCCATATATAAATAATGAGTATTTTGCTGGATGAAACAAAAAAAAACCGAATCCTATTTTTTTTGGTGTTTTCTGTGTATTCCAAACTCCATCACCAAATAACCACCTTTACACCACTTTTGGTTGTAGTTACAACCGGAAACAAACAACCATCGAACACCCTTACTATAGTTTGATCACTACTCAAACCCACATTCCTATTTGCTTGCTATTCGTTGAATACCCCTCACCACCACTGCCACACCGTCGTCAACCTCCAAAAAACAACACCATAACCACCGTGCATTACTGTTTTCTGTTTCCTCTTTATTTGTCGAAGCACCACCTACGGTCTACTATATAACCATCAACATAACCCATCGCCACCACCACCAAGAAACCGCCATCTCTCTCTTCTCTCTCACCCGTTCTCTCTCTCCCACTCTAAAACTTCTTTTCATTTATAATTCTGTCAACCAAGAAGCTGCTACAGCCGTATCATATTGTTGTTTTTGCTTACACCCATCGTAACCCATCATCAAAACAGTCACGATTACTGTTACAGGTCCCTTTTATTTCTGTTTCTCATACAGAGAATAAACCACGATGAAGGTGATCGCGATGATAGGGACAACAGTGCTACACGACGGCGAGTAATAAAGATGATGATGAGTTATTTTGGTTTAAAATGATAATGATAAAGATTGAGCTAATGGTGAAGTCGGTGATGACAAATAGATGAAGAAGATGATGAATAGTGATTAGGGTTACCGCTTAAATTTGATTCGATACGTGATTGATGCCGTTGATGTCTAGGAGATGAACCGTGATGATGAAGATGAACCGAAGGGTTCGTTGTTGTGCTGCTGCTACCGTTTTTTTTTTTTTTTTTATGAACCGAACCTTTAATCTGCATCTGGGTAAAATAAATGCTTATGGATCGAATTATTTTGGGCTGAGGTTTTATTCAAATTGTTGGACTGCTATTCTCTGTTGGGCCCTGCTGTATTGGTGTTTTCGATTGGGCTGAACTGAGTAAGGGTTAAGTAAATTACGTGTGTATTGTACATTAGAAAGAACGAAGATGGAGGAGTGGTGTGAGTGTTGTCGGGTGTGCGAGAGGTCGGGGGTTCGAAACTCGGCTGAACCATTTTTTTTATTCCTAATATTGAAGGTTCGTGAATCCGAAGCCAATCCTATATGTGTTCAATGTCGTTCTATGTATTTTTACTACAAAATACATTAGGTATGAAAGAAATCTTCCGCTGTGCATTTGCTCATTTTAGGGACATTACTTGGAGTCGATCATCACTCTGGAATCAAATGTTGATGACTTCGTTCAGCTGGTTTAGGACGGGGCATCCCAACATACACTTGCGAGTGTATTATGTTTATGATTATGAAATCTTGTGGTCTATTTATATATTGAAATGATTGTTATGATAAACCTATGAACTCACCAACCTTTTGGTTGACACTTTTAAGCATTTTATTCTCAGGTATATAAGAAGTCTTCCGCTGTGCATTTGCTCATGGTACTTGGAGTCATTCCTGCATATTTAAGATCAGTACCTCGCAATGGGACCAGATGTTGATGACTTCGTCCAGGTGGATAAGGACGGGTTGTTACAGGTGGTATCAGAGCATTGGTCCTAGCGAACCAGGTCTTGCATTAGTGTGTCTAACTGATAGTTGTTAGGATGCATTAGCGAGTCTGGACTTCGACCTTAGCTGCATATTATAAGTATTGTATATCATTCCTAGTGGAAAATTTCCTGCTAATCATTCCTAAGTCTAGACACGCCTTACCGCCTTTATTGCATAGATAGTGTATAGACAAATTTATATCTTAGCGTATCTATTACGGTAAACTTTATCTGATATCTTCTGTAAATTTCTCCGTAATTTAAGGGATCCTGGTACTATATATATTAATGCATATTATGCATTGAGTATACCATCCAACTCTCATTGCTCTCACTAAGCTTTTCATACCAAAAATCTTTCTGTGATCGCGTACGATGGCCTCCACGAATCGACAAAGTTCCTCTGACTCCGTAGATAGCGTGACGGGAGCGCACCAACCGATCAACTACCGTGATTTCTTTAGAAAGTGGGGATGGGTTCACGAAATACTTACCCTATGGAGAAATGAAGAAGGTACTCCATATCACGAGCCGAACTTACCACCTAACGTAGGAGTACTCGATCCACTTACCGGCAAACCTGTTCGCAATACCGTTTTTACTCTTTTCGCACGAATTTTCCGCCTCGAAGGTCGACTCGATGTAGTTAAAGATAGTATTCGTCCTCTACTCCCGAATTCTAATCAGATAGGATTATTAGAAGAAGTTAGAAGGCTTCGAACTAAATACCAAGAATTGATAAACCTTACGGAAGAATGGGTAGAACTAATTCATAAACTCGAGCGTAAAGTAGAAACCCTGGAGGTGACGGTGGTTGATTTGGAAGCTAGGCTCGCATCTACTACGCAGGTACCACAAGCAGTACCAACACCAACATCAACACCAGTACCACCAATAACCCAAGTTTCAACATCACCTGCCTCAACATCTTATTCTGTACCTCGAGCCTAATCATCGTTCTACGCATCGTTCTATCTACTTTATCTTCGTTCTACATATCGTTCTACACCGATTATCTTCGCTTTACGTATCGTTCTACCTCATTTATCTTCATTCGACATGACGATTATGTAATCTCTACTGTTTTATAGATCATGTAATTTAGTAATAACGATAAATCAAATGAGTTTAATATCTTATTGACTCATTAAATCCATGATTACATCTGAAGAAAATATATATGCAAGTATATTTTCATAAAGATTGTAATTAAAAATTCTTTCGTACCAACTGTTAATGATGAAAATATTTTAACGGGTAGGTAGTACCCGAGGAATATTTAGATTTCACATTAATAAGTTACACTGTACACTCTTCGAATCTGATTCAACGGTCATTTACTATCCTACTTACAACCACCGATATACATATCCGTTCACCACAAAACAATCATTTCCATTCAAATTACATATTTGGATTTTGACCTATCAGAATCCAACAAGTGGCATAACGAAGAAAACATTGGACAAAATAAAAAGTGTTAGAAACAAACAAATTAACTGTGATGAATTTTGTTAAGATTCCACGCTAACTGTTCCTAGCTAACTGTTCCTAGCTAACTGATTACATTTTTTTTATCGCAATTTAACTATCGCAATTTTATTTATCGTCATTTAATTTCTGTTATTTATTTTACGCACTTTAAATAACGGGACACGTATACAAGGTTTCGATCTATCATATCGACTCATCTATATATATATTTCGGAACAACCATAGACACTCTATATGTGAATGTTGGAGTTGGCTATACAGGGTTGAGGTTGATTCCAAAATATAGATATGGTTTGAGTTGTGATCAATACTGAGACCGGTACACGGGTCACGATACGTATTAAATTAATTCGAATGTTATAAACTATATATGAACTATTGGACAATTGGACTATTGGACTGCTAACTTTGGACAATTAAAATGAATTAAAATATGGATTATAACATATGAAACTAAACAATTCTTCAAGTTTGCCACTTGATTTCATCTTAAACCTCATTTGTATCTTGACGATTACAATCCGCGTTCAAACTTTTCTTGATTCTTGAAAATACCTCAAACGAGAGGTTGAACCAACCGTACTTCATCTACGGAAGAAAACATTTATGCATATAGTTATGCACCTGAAAAATTCTCGAACCCAAAGTCATAGTTTAACACATACCGCGTCGAATTCTTTATCATTTATTAGCAAAAATAACCTTATGACTCCTTTTCAAAGTAGCTAATTTTGTCACAGCTCCAGCAAGTTAACTTCGACTTCTCAGTAAGATTAGTCTTATTATAACCTCGATATAAACACATTGTCCTTTCGCCGTCGTTACCGGAGAACCTTTTATATTCCACGACATCATCAGTAGATGTACCAGCAGCTCGTCATCCCTTTGGCGGAATCAACAATCAGTATTTTGAAATCTCGCAGCGTTTTATTTCAACAGTTATATATATATATATATATATATATATATATATATATATATATATATATATATATATATATATATATATATATATATATATATATATATATATATATATATATATATATATATACAACGTCTATTCCCGGGAATTACATACTTCGAATGTGAAGTTTCTGAAAAACACCCTGAACTACGAACTAGTTCTTGAAATGCTGATGAAGCAGCAAAAACTGTAAAAGACTTTAACAGTCAAAAGTTTGACGATAAAGTATAGTGTGTTGGTAAAGCTCAGAAAAAGAGAAGGAAAACGGATTGAGCAAAGTATGAAAGAGGCTATGGATAAATCACAAGGACTGAACCTGCCTTCAAAGAATCCAAATGATTCCGTGTCTGCTAAAATAGTTAGCGAACACCTTACTACTTATTCTAAACCTTCACAGACAAATATTTTTCATCATCATCTTATCTTAAATATTATAAGAAATCTTCGTATTTTCCATCATAAATATTCTCCATATTTTTGGAGATATTCTCATAACTATTCTTATCTGAGATCATTTATCACTCCGTAATATCTGCGTTACAACATAAAAGAAACTGTGTTAGTTTCTAAATTCTGAAACCTTCGAGTTTAAAATAGAAATGTTTTGAAGTAGTGTTGGGAACTGAAGCATGAATTAGTATAATATAATGACACTTGATCAACGTCATTATATTACAGTAAGTCATGCTGAATTTCTAATGGAACGTGATGATTCACAGTACCGTCATCATGTGCCATGTTACACGACTCTTGTATTCTATTTAACCTCTAAACATTTCAAGAAAATATTTTTTCTTGATGATCCGGTCTTTTCCAGGATATTCTAGTAATTTGACAAATCAAAATCGTTCCATTACCATTTCTTTCTTAGAGCATTAGCTATGTTCATTCCAAATTTCATACCTACAAATTCCGGACCAGAGCTTGCCTGACTCAAGGACGGGAAGAGGAAATGGAAGAATGAAGCTCCAAAATAGAAATTGGAGTATACATCACAGCAAATAAGAGAGAGCATTAAATATGGATGACAACGATTATAGAAGACAGAAGCAGGGATATCGAAATATAAGGGAGGATATAAAACCCAACAACCACCCAGAAACTACAAACCGTGTATATCAATACGTATTGCCACGTAAAGGCACGAGAAAAATTAACAACACTATAACCCCAAGGTAATAGTAAGAGTAAATAAGATCCTCCGGTGGTAGATGAAAGAGAAGGATGACAGATGTGAAAATTAAGAATATATCGAGGATTAGAATGGGATGGAGCATATTGGCGAATGTCTTAAAGTAGGAATTAAGGAGAAAGAGTAGAAGATGTGAGATATGGAAATAAGAAAATGAAGGAGTGGATTTATAGTGAAGTATCCGACAGAGAAATCGAAACAGATTGCCGCATTAAATCAAAGAAGATTCTGATCGCCGAAGAACCAAATCTTATTACGTAAGATTTTCTTTAAATCCCTTAAATCCCGAAAATCAATAGTAACTACGTCAACGGTTGAAACGAATATATTTAGTCACTCATTTCACTCTTTTGTGATAGCTTCACTCGTGCGCTTCACATGATCGAATCGTTTTATGTATATCTCTCAATAACGATAAAACTCCATTATTACCTCATATTCGTCATGAAAACATTCCTATTGTTATCCATGACAACCTCTATCAAATTTCGGGGACGAAATTTCTTTAACGGGTAGGTACTGTAATGACCCGGAAATTTCCGACCAAATTTAAACCTTAATCTTTATATGTTTCCGACACGATAAGCAAAAGTCTGTAATGTTGAGTCTCGAAGTTTTAAACGGTTTACATGAATTTATTTGACCTTTGACTATGCCAGATGATTCACGAACGATTGTGTGACAATAAAAATGTAAATAACTATATATATGTAAATATAAATGAAAGGGTAAATATAAATTTGATGTAATATAACATCATTTAATTATTTGAATTAAGTAAGAAAAGCAATATACAAGATAATTAAGATGATATCAAAAGAAATATATATATATATATATATATATATATATATATATATATATATATATATATATATATATATATATATATATATATATATATATATATATATATATATATATATATATATATATATATATACATATATATAAGATTTGATAAACACAATTTGTTATATCAACTTTGTTAGTATTACTCTCATTATTGTTATTAGTACTAATATTAATATTATCATATGTATTATATTATATATATTGATATACATGTAATTGAAACATGTAATTTGATATGACTGGTATTATTATTAGGCATTATCATTCAGAATCATTATTATTGATATAGATTATCATTATTATAATAATATGTAACTTATAAATATTATCATTAATAATATTGTTATTAACATTATTATTAACAATTATTATTCTCATTATTATTAATGGTATTTATGATAATTATTATTAATATTAACTGTATTATTATTTTTTAATATATTATAAATATTATTATTATTACTAATATTATTATTAATATTAATATTAATATTATTATTATTTTTAACTGTTAAGTATTATTTATAATTTTCATTATAATGCTAGATAATTACACGCATAATAGACATATCTGTCTTTCTCACTTTATATATATATTTTTTTTCTCTGTATTACTCGTGATCTTCCATCATGTTCACTACAGTAAATCATTCAATTACCATCACCAATTTTATCTATATATTATCATCCTTATTCGCTGGTATCCATTGTCTATCAAATTCATCAAAAAATTTTTCTTTTCTTTTCTTTCTCGATACCCTGCTCGAACATGCCTAAATCAATTTCTTATTTTCGAATCGAATTTCAAAAATCTGTTATTGCGGTGTTGTTAGGAACCCTTCACTTAAACTACTTGTAAATTTATAGATTTTAATTCATCATATTCTTCATAAATTTTCGAAGTCAAGGTTTTTGAAACAAAAGTCAAAGTTCGTGTTCATAGTAAAATCCGTAAATATTTGGATGTTTTGGATTAAATTGAATATGTAGAAAGGTTCTATGTTAGATTTAAAACCTTTTTCCTGTTATAATCTTTGTGTGAAACGTTTGAAAAATCAAAATCAAGATATATGGTAGTCGTGTTGTTCGTGAACTGAAATAACAGGTTCCTGAAATTTTTTTTTTTTATAACCAAATCAAATTACAATACGGATCAATTGCAGTACGGTTTCAAATTTTATTTCATATATAAATTAATTGACTGATAGAGTGTTGGGATATTTGATCGATCAAACAAATTGAAAAATGGGGAAAATATAACAGATTAGTTTTACGGGTGATATATTTAATTGAGGTCGAATTAAATCAGAAAAGCAAAGTTGGCTCAATGGTTAAGTTGTGATATCGGGTATGCGAGAGGTCTAGGGTTCGAGACCCAACAGGGTCATTTATATTTTTGAAGATCATCTCATTAAGGTAGTCTTTCAAATACAATTATTATTATCATTTTATTTCTATTATTATTATTATTATTATTATTATTATTATTATTATAATTATTGTTATTATTATAACTATTATTATTATTATTATTATTATTATTATTATTATTATTATTATTATTATTATTATTATTATTATTATTATTATTATTATTAAACTAACACTAAATAATAAAATCATGATTATTATCGTCAAAAGTATTACTACCATTATTAGTATTATTATCATTTTAGTTATTAATATAAATATTAGCATCATTATTATTATTAGTAAAATCATTATTATTATTTATTAGTACGAAAATTTACATTTATATTAAAGATATCATTTTTTAACCCTATTATCATTATTATTCTTACAATTAATAATATTATTTTAACAAACAAACGATATATATATATATATATATATATATATATATATATATATATATATATATATATATATATACAAAAATATATTCACTATATATAGCATAACAAAATTTATATTTTTATTTATTTTGAATATATAAAATGAATATATTAAACATATAGGTTAATAATATAAAAATAATATAACCAATAAATTTATATATATATATATATATATATATATATATATATATATATATATATATATATATATATATAACTTTGTTCGATTACAATAATGTGTGTTAATATATATATACAAATGATATAGGTTTATGAATCCGAGACCAACCATATACTTGTTCAATGATGTTATATGTATTTTTACTACGAAATACAGTATGGTGAGTTTCATTTGCTCTCTTTTTAATTGCTTTTGCAATATATATTTTTGGGCTGAGAATACATACGCTGCTTTTATAAATGTTTATGAAATAGACACAAGTACTTAAAATACATTCTACGTTGAGTTGTACCACTGGCATATTTCCCTGTAGCTTGGTAACTACTATTTACATGGGTATTGTAAACGCGAATCCTGTTGACAGATCTATCGGGCCTGACAACCCCAACCGGACTGGACGACCAGTATTTAACGGTTGCACAGTACTTCGTTTGGTTACTACAATTGGTACAGTGTAGGGAGATTTCATAATAAAGGGAATATGCGACGTTGATTAAATGTTAAGTATGGTTACCAAGTGCTCAACCACTTAGAATGCTTTACATA
The DNA here is from genome assembly GCF_046630445.1 of Rutidosis leptorrhynchoides. NCBI lineage: Eukaryota > Viridiplantae > Streptophyta > Magnoliopsida > Asterales > Asteraceae > Rutidosis > Rutidosis leptorrhynchoides. The sequence continues at coordinate 646,401,634 of NC_092334.1, forward strand.
CACTTGCGAGTGTATTATGTTTATGATTATGAAATCTTGTGGTCTATTTATATATTAAAATGATTTTTATGATAAACCTATGAACTCACCAACCTTTTGGTTGACACTTTTAAGCATTTTATTCTCAGGTATATAAGAAGTCTTCTGCTGTGCATTTGCTCATGGTACTTGGAGTCATTCCTGCATATTTAAGATCAGTACCTCGCAATGGGACCAGATGTTGATGACTTCGTCTAGGTGGATAAGGACGGGTTGTTACAAAAAAGTCAACACATTCGGGTTGGGTCCTGAACTATTTTTCTGAGGTTTTTATTCATATATAAGCATGTTAGAACAAGTCTCATGTGAATCGGAGGTCCATAGCGTGCCAAACATTTTTCGTATATTGGATAAGGTGGTCAGAGGCTGGACACGCCTTATGTCGCGCCGCGACAAAGGCTGGCCTCGCCGCGGCATTACACGCGAGCTGGTACCTGGCCAGTTTCAGTTTTCTAATCTCAAACCAAAATTCAAACAAACATAAAACACAAACCGTAAACACTTAGAACTCGTATCTTATATCGTTAGAAAGGTAATTTGACAAAGAACAAGACTAAGCACATTTCAACAACCAAAAACATCATTTGCAATAACCAACTTTTCAAATGAAAAGATCAATCAATGCACACATTTAATGCTTCAAATTTTACAAGTGCACATTTATGATTCGGGCATTTAATGCATACATAAAACACGCCGTTTTGTAGATAATCAAGCATACAATACAACTAACTACTTACTAACAATAATTCATGGAATTCAATGCATCAAATATTCATTTCAAGCTTATCAAACCCTAACCCAAATTCACCAAAATCACTAATCAAGTTTATGGAGTTTTCTCAAGCAACCTACACATCAAATTGAAGCTAGTGATACTAGGAACACATTTAATACTTGCACTTTAACATATCAACAACATTTAAGCAACCAAATCATCAATCAAACATACCAAACTTTCAAGTTCATGCTAGTTACCAAAAATAACAAGATCGAACATATAAATCATATATTCATGTTAGACTTGAGCCATAGACACTAATTAACAACTTTATAAGTTAAAAACAACAAGAACACAAAATCTAGTGATTTTAGAAGGTTACCCAAATGTAATGAAATCGGTATGGAATCGAAGAGGAAGTTGCAAAGATTCCAAATATGTAATTTGTTTTGATTGAAGCTTGCTTGAACGAATTTAGATGATGATTTCTTGGATTGGAGATTGAGAGAAAGTTTGAAAGTATTTAATGAAAATGGAAATGAAATGAAAAAGAAAAATGGGAAGGTGGGGTTGACTAGTCAAAAACTAGTCACCTCTTTGGCACTTTGGCGAAACTAGTCCCTCGAGTTCGGTTGCGGGTGCGTGAATTACCTAAACGAGATATTTTTAAAACGCGTATTAACGGAAGATGTTATAAACATATAACGGAATTTAAATAGTTAAACGGAAAAGTAAACGGAAAAAGGCGGGATGTTACATTACCTACTCCTTAAAAGAAATTTCGTCCCGAAATTTAAGTAGGCGTGGTAGTCGTTGTTTCTTCCTCGGAATCTTGCGTTTCCGGAACCGGGAATAGATGAGGGTATTTCCTTTGCATTTGATCTTGCCTTTCCCAAGTAAACTCGGGTCCTCTTTTGGCGTTCCAACAGACTTTAACAATCGGAATTTGGCTTTGTTTCAATGTCTTGACGGAGGTGTCCACAATTTCAACCGGTTCCTCCACAAAATGAAGTTTGTCATCAATAGTAAGTTCCTCGAGAGGGATGACGATATCGGGTTAGGCAAGACACTTTTTCAAGTTAGTTACATGGAAGGTAGGATGAACGGAGTTCAATTGAGGCGGAAGATCTAAACGATATGCAACGGTTCCAATACGCTCCAAGATTTCGAAAGGACCAATATACCGCGGATTTAACTTCCCGCGTTTCTCAAAATGGATTACACCTTTCCAAGGTGCGACTTTTAACATTACTCGATCACCGACTTAAAATTCGAGATCGTTGCGTCTTTTGTCGGTGTAGCACTTTTGACGACTCCGGGCCGTCCGAAGCCTATCTCGGATTTGTACGATCTTCTCGGTGGTTTCGTGAATGAGTTCGGGTTCGGTGATTTGCACGTCGCCTACCTCGGCCCAACAAAGAGGTGAACGACATTTTCGGCCATATAGCGCTTCAAAAGGTGCGGCTTTAATACTCGCGTGATAACTATTGTTGTAAGAGAACTCGGTGAGAGGTAAGTGCTTGTCCCAAGCTTTTCCAAAATCAACCACGCAAGCTCGTAACATGTCCTCCATGGTTTGAATTATGCGTTCGCTTTGTCCATCTGTTTAAGGGTGATATGCGGTGCTCATGTATAAACGCGTTCCCAACGCTTCTTGCAAGGTACGCCAAAATCTAGAAACAAAACGGCCATCTCGGTCGAAGATAATCGATAAAGGTACACCGTGTCGGGCTACGATCTCCTTGATGTAAAGTTGTGCAAGTTTCTCCATTTTGTCGGTTTCTTTCATAGCGAGAAAATGTGCGGATTTGGTGAGACGGTCAACAATAACCCAAATGGTATCATAACCGCCCGTTGTCTTTGGTAACTTGGTAATGAAGTCCATCGTTATTCTTTCCCACTTCCATTGCGGGATTTCGGGTTGTTGAAGTAACCCGAATGGTCTTTGGTGTTCGGCTTTAACTTTGGAACATGTCAAACACTTGGCAACATAAGTAGCTACGTCCCTTTTGATGTTCGGCCACCAATATTGTTCTTTCAGGTCGTGGTACATCTTATTGGCACCGGGGTGAATCGAGTATCGTGACTTATGGGCTTCATCTAAAATAAGGCTTCATAGGTCCCCATAACTAGGCACCCAAATCCTTCCGGCGAAATATCGGAGTCCGGTCTCCCTAATTTCGAATCGAGAGACGAGAATGTTCAAGAGCTCGTGTGAAACATTTTCATCCTTGAGAGCCTCATCTTGGGCTACCCGAATTTGGCTATTAAGGTTGGTGTGGATGGTGATGTTTAAGGCTCGGACACGAAGAGGCACCGCTCTTTCCTTTCGGCTTAAGGCATCAGCTACAACATTAGCCTTTCCAGGATGGTAACGAAGCTCGCAATCGTAATCGTTTAAGGTTTCAATCCACCTTCGTTGTCTCATGTTTAGTTGCTTTTGATCGAAGATGTGTTGGAGACTTTTGTGATCGGTAAAGATAGTACTCTTGGTTCTATAAAGATAGTGTCTCCACATTTTAAGTGCAAAGACAACGGCTCCGAGTTCGAGATCATGTGTCGTGTAGTTTCGTTCATGAATTTTGAGTTGTCGAGAAGCATAAGAAATGACTTTCGTTCATTGCATCACCACACACCCAAAACCATGTTTCGAGGCATCGCAATACACAACAAAATCATCGTTGCCTTCGGGAAGTGACAAGATAGGAGCGGTGGTTAGCTTCGTTTTCAAGATTTGAAATGCGAATTCTTGTTCGGTTGCCCAAACGAATTTTCTTCCCTTATGAGTTAACGCGGTTAGAGGACGAGCGACTAAAGAGAAATCTTTGATGAATCTACGATAGTATCCGGCGAGACCCAAGAATTGACGAATGTGAGTAGGAGTAGTAGGAGTCTCCCATTTACTAATGGCTTCGATTTTTGATGGATCGACTTTAATACCTTGGTCACTTACAACGTGACCAAGAAATTGAACTTCCTTCAACAAAAATTCACACTTGGAGAACTTGGCATAGAGTCGTTCTTGTCTTAAAAGTTCAAGCACAAGTCAGAGGTGTTCCTCGTGTTCTTCTTCTCTTTTAGAATAAACCAAAATATCATCGATGAACACGATAACGAATTTGTCAAGATACGGTTTGCACACGCGGTTCATAAGATCCATGAACACTGCCAGTGCGTTAGTGAGACCAAATGGCATGACAAGGAATTCATAACTACCATAACGGGTTCGGAAAGCGGTTTTGGAGACATCTTCCCCCTTAACCATTAATTGATGATAACCCGAGCGGAGATCGATTTTCGAATATACACAAGACCCTTGTAGTTGATCAAAGAGGTCATCGATGCGAGGAAGAGGATATCGGTTCTTAACCGTCAATTTGTTTAGTTCACGATAATCAATGCACATTCGTAGGGATCCGTCTTTCTTTTTAACAAACAAAATCGGAGCGCCCCAAGGTGAATGGCTAGATTGGATAAAACCACGATCAAGTAGTTCTTGGATTTGACTTTGCAATTCTTGCATTTCAGATGGAGCGAGTCTATATGGTGCACGTGCTACGGGTGCGGCTCCCAGAATAAGATTGATTTGGAATTCAATCGGTCGATGAGGTGGAAGACCCGGCAATTCGTCGGGAAATACATCGGAATAGTCACTAACAATTGGCACATCATCGATGTGCTTCTCATTGGACTCGACTTTCTTAACGTGAGCAAGGATCGCAAAACAACACTTACGGAGTAGTTTTCTAACTTTAATGCATGAAACAAGGTTGAGTCCGGTGCAACTCTTATCGCCATAGACAATCAAAGGTTCGCCGTTCTCGATAGGAATTCGGATTGCGTTAAGATCACAAAGGATGTGAGATTTCGTTTTGGCTAGCCAATTCATACCGATTATTACATCGAACCTTCCTAGTTCCATGGGTATCAAGTCAATTTCAAACTCATTACCCAAAATGTTTAACGTACACCCCCGGTAATATGTGTCGGCACTCAATAGTTTCCCATTGGCCACTTCAATGGTATAAGTGGTATCTAATGGAAGTGGTGGAGTGCTAAAAGAATGAGTCAAAGTCTTGGATACAAAACTCTTATCGGCACCCGAGTCGAATAAACAAGTAACATAAGTGTTGTTGAGGAGAAACGTACCCGTGACTAATTCATTGTCATCTCGGGCTTCCTCGGTGTTGATGTTGAAAGCTCGGCCGCGTGTGTTGGGGTTGGCTTTCTTCTTCAGACATGCATTTCTAAAATGACCCGTTTGGCCACATTCATAACAAGTACCCGATTTTGGTGCATTGGGCACTTTTTGAGCAACGGGGGTGGCACTTCTACAATCGTTGGCCACATGACCACCCCTTTGACACCGGTGACAAAAGAGATTGCTACATTCACCATAGTGGTGTTTGTGGCATTTGTTGCAAAAGGGTTTATTCTGCCATAACTTTTCTTGGCGTCGGAGGTGTAAGGCTTTTTGATGAAGTTGTTGTTGTAGTTGTTGTTTGATTGGGGGGCTTCTCATTTTCTTTTGTTGCCGCCCGTTTTATCCTCGGCCTTAGGTGCCGGAACTACGATTTCGTCAACCGTTTCGATCAATTGGCGGGCCATGTTTAAGGCTTGTTGTAGGTTAGCGGGTTTGGATGACATCACTCCTTGTTTGATGCTCTTTGGAAGACCATCCATATAGAGTTCAACCCTTTGAGATTCGGGGTTCACGAGGTTGGGACACATCAAGGATAGCTCGGCGAATCGTTGATTGTAGGCCTTGAGATTGTTTTCGACCGCCTTTAAAGTTCTTAGCTCTTGTTCGAGCTTTCGGGTTTCTTCACGAGGGAAAAATTCGACGATCAACCTTTCCCTTAAATCGGCCCAAGAGAGGGCGTGAGCTTCATCGGTACCCACCGATTGTACATACGTGTTCCACCACGTGAGGGCGATACCGACAAAGGTGTGGGTGGAATATTTGACCTTATCTTGATCCCGACAACCGCTTATGCTAAAAACGGCTTCCGTTTGTTTGAACCATCGAGTGAGTACAACCGGTCCCCCGGTCCTATCAAAAGTGTGAGGTTTGCACCCCATGAAGGCTTTGTAGGAGCACCCTTCAATTGAGTTACCGGCCCCTTGATTGTTGTTGTTATTATCATTGTTGTTATTGTTGTTGGTGGAGTGACCGGCCATGGCCGCCTCTACGGCGTGGCTACCATTCGTTGTAGAGGTTGTTCGGGTGTCTCACGGCATGGTCCACGGCGAGGAGCCATTGTTCCTTCAAAACACCAGAATATCGTTGATTAGTATTCTTAATAATACTAACCATGATATGGAATAAGGATAGAGAGGAATTTTCCTTGACTCGCCTTAAATTCTTTATGTCATAATGTCGGAATGTTCATATGAGTCACCGTAATATAATCCCGGAAATTATATTACCTTAATTCATATGTGCATTCGACACTATTTCGTATAGTCAAGGTGGCGCGTCAATTAAATCAAGTAACGTGAGATTAAGATCGAATAAGAGTTAGATATGATAGGAGAGTTCGAGTATAATGCACGAGTAGTCAAGTAATTCCTACTTCAAGTCTATATGCCGGTTGTAGTCTAGATTCACTAATGTACCCTATGACTCGGGGTTGACATAAATGAACTCTAAATCCCTACAACCATCGCTCTGATACCATCTGTAGCGACCCGACCAAATCATGTTTGACGGTGCCGACTACTTAGGTCCCGTTACGTGGTCATAAGTCTTTAACATGACGTTTGACCAAAATATGTCGCATTCATTTCATACGTAAAAGGATGTTTCAAGTTTACAAAAGTAGTTCAAAGACTAGTTATATTACAAAGTTTAACGTACGAATGAAACCTATGCGACACAATTTAAAAGTTGTCAAAAGGTGCTCTAACTATGCATGTATACTCGACATCCAAGCAAGTATCAAAAAGAGTGCGGAAGCATGTATCAAGTAGCGTTCAAGGACCTGAGAAAGCATATAGAAAACTGTCAACGAAAACGTTGGTGAAATCATAGGTGTTTTAATAAACATTGCATTTGAACCACAAGATTTAATATAATATGATTATCAAAATCATTTGCATTCCAAAGTTGTTATTTGTTTCGCGGGCACCCAATTATCAAACTTAACTATTTTGCACCCTTTGCGTAGTGTTAGAACATACACTAGACCCGAAAATATATTTCATCCGCTAACGGTAGCGAACCGTCCGAATGAGGCTCGTCAAGCCCATGTGATCACATAATATAAGTTCACGTTTACACCCTGCAAGTGTAACTAATGATAATTGAATTGAGGCTTTTTGTTCAAACCCGTACGTGGAATGTTCATTTTCGTACTTGTGTTCAAGTGTAAAAGTATGATACGTATATGTTTCTCATCCCATAGTTTAAAGCATAAAAGTTGTTGAAAGATGGGACTATGATCTCACCTTGTGTACACGAGTAATAAGTACTTCAACAAGTAATGTGTGAAAAGAACAATGCTAGCCTTGACCTAAATAAATAGGTCGTATCAATAACGGTAAACACGATAGGTCAAAGATGTTCAATTAGTCCTATGGCTCGTTACGACTCGATTATGTAGCATGTGAATCAAATTGTCCAAGTTTCATGCAAGATACAAGTATAGAAACAAGTTAGAAAGATTGCATAATCATTTGGTTAAGTTTGACAAAAAGTCAAACTTTGGTCGGTCAAAGTCAACGAAAAAGTCAACACGTTCGGGTCGGGTCCCGAACTATTTTTCTGAGGTTTTTATTCATATATAAGCATGTTAGAATAAGTCTCATGTGAATCGGAGGTCCATAGCGTGCCAAACATTTTTCGTATATTGGACAAGGTGGTCAGAGGCTGGACACGCCTTATGTCGCGCCGCGACAAAGGCTGGCCGTGCCGCGGCATTACACTCGAGCTGGTACCTGGCCAGTTTCAGTTTTCTAAGTCTCAAACCAAAATTCAAACAAACATAAAACACAAACCGTAAATACTTAGAACTCGTATCTTATATCGTTAGAAAGGTAATTTGACAAGGAAAACGACTAAGCACATTTCAACAACCAAAAACATCATTTGCAATAACCAACTTTTCAAATCAAAAGATCAATCAATGCACACATTTAATGCTTCAAATTTTACAAGTGCACATTTATGATTCGGGCATTTAATGCATACATAAAACACGCCGTTTTATAGATAATCAAGCATACAATACAACTAACTACTTACTAACAATAATTCATGGCATTCAATGCATCAAATATTCATTTCAAGCTTATCAAACCCTAACCCAAATTCACCAAAATCACTTATCAAGTTTATGGAGTTTTCTCAAGCAACCTACACATCAAATTGAAGCTAGTGATACCAGGTACACATTTAATACTTGCACTTTAACATATCAACAACATTTAAGCAACCAAATCATCAATCAAACATACCAAACTTTCAAGTTCATGCTAGTTACCAAAAATAACAAGATCGAACATATAAATCATATATTCATGTTTGACTTGAGCCATAGACGCTAATTAACAACTTTATAAGTTAAAAACATCAAGAACACAAAATATAGTGATTTTAGAAGGTTACCCAAATGTAATGAAATCGGTATGGAATCGAAGAGGAAGTTGCAAGGATTCTAAATATGTAATTTGTTTTGATTGAAGCTTGCTTGAACGAATTTAGATGATGATTTCTTGGATTGGAGATTGAGAGAAAGTTTGAAAGTATTTAATGAAAATGGAAATGAAATGAAAAAGAAAAATGGGAAGGTGGGGTTGACTAGTCAAAAGCTAGTCACCTCTTTGGCACTTTGGCGAAACTAGTCCCTCGAGTTCGGTTGCGGGTGCGTGAATTACCTAAACGAGATATTTTTAAAACGCGTATTAACGGAAGATGTTATAAACATATAACGGAATTTAAATAGTTAAACGGAAAAGTAAACGGAAAAAGGCGGGATGTTACAGGAATGGATTAATAGTCAATGGACTCATTAAAACAGGGGTGGATTACATACAAGGACACTTGGTGTAATTGATAATAAAGTGTTAAAACCTTGGATTGCACACATTCGATAACCTGGTGTAACCATTAACAATGTATTAAAACCTTATTACAGTTTAAATCCCCAATTAGTTGGAATATTTGACTTCGGATATAAGGATAATTTGACGAGGACACTCGCACTTTATATTTATGACTGATGGACTGTTATAGAAAAAAACTGTATGGACATATTGAATAATCCAGGACAGAGGAGAATTAACCCATGGCAATAAACTAAAATCAACACGTCAAAAATCGTGACTACGGAAGTTTAAATACGCATAATTCCTTTATTTTATATCTTATCGCATTTTTAATTATCGTACTTTTAATTATCGCAATTTTATTTATCGTCATTTTATTTATCGCATTTTTATTTATCGCAATTTTATTATCGTCATTTACTTTACGCTTTAAATTAAGTTATATTTATTTTTAATATTTTACATTAGGTTTTAATTGGGACTTAAGACATAAAATCGACAAACCGGTCACTAAACGGTAAAAACCCCCTTTTTATAATAATAATAAGAATAATAATACTTATATATATATATATATATATATATATATATATATATATATATATATATATATATATATATATATATATTTATATATATATCTATATTTATATATTTATACAAATATAGTTTAAATATATAGCGTTAAACTTGGCTAGCTCCCTGCGGAACGAACCGGACTTACTAAAAACTACACTACTGTACGATTAGGTACACTATCTATAAGTGTTGTAGCAAGGTTTAGGTACATCCACTCTATATATAAATAAATAAGTTGTGTAAAATTGTATCGTATTTAATAGTATTTCGCAACAAAAATATAACTATTTCGTATACACATCGCATAACATCAAGTATTTTTGGCGCCGCTGCCGGGGAACTTCTTAAACGCCGAAGCGAAATGCTATAAAAAAGATTTTTATTAAGTTTTAATTTCTTTTTGTAAAAATACGTTTTAAATATTAAAAATACAAAAATATAAAAAGAAAAATAAAATATATATATTTTTAAGAGTTTGTTTAAAATATATAAAATTATAAAGTATTTTATTTTTTTTATTTTAGTTTTTAAAGTATAAGTTTTTATTTATTTTATATAAATATTTTATAAGTTAAAAACAGAAAGAAAAAAAATTAATTAAAAAGAATCTAGGCCGAGAACTGTAGCAGCCCAAACAAACAGGTCTGAAACCCGAAGCGATGCGATCGCATGGCCCAGGCAACTAAATCTCATGCGGTCACATGAGACTGATTGACAGGTCTGGTACCTAGGACGACAGGATTAGGTTTTGGTTTAATAATTATTATTATTAATTAATTAGAATTAGGGCTCAGTTAATTAATAATTAGTTTTAGTTTTTAATTAAGTTTAAGTTTTAAGTTTTTAATTAGTTTTATTAATTATATAAAATTAATTCTTTTATAAAATAATAAAATAAAAATAATATTTTTATAAAAATTGTATTTTTATAACTTTAAGTTTTTTTTATATTTCGTATCTTTTTAATCGTTTAATTCATAATTTGTATATTTTTTGTTCGTAACTAGTTTTAAGACTTAGTTTTTGCCGTAGTTATTTTATATTTCTAGATTCTTAGGCTTTGCCGTAAAATTCCTTAAGTACTTTTTCTTTAGACTAAGATTTAGGCGCTTTATAATTTTGCGACATCGCTTATCGCTTTAGTTTTAAGATTTTAGTACTTTTTAAGATATTGCCGTTTTGGATATAGAATTCCTTTTAAGCTTTAATATCTTTAGACTCAACTTTTAATATTTAATTTTTAGACTTTTAAGTTTCGACGCTTTATTTTCTTATTTTTATTTTTCGACTGTTTGTTTTTCGACGATTATTTTTCGACCTTTTATTTTTCTACGTTTTACGACGCACTCTTTTTCTTTCTTATTTCTCGACGCTCTAGTTTTTAGGACATAGAGTTTTCTTTATTTTCTTTAAATTTCAACGAAAAAAATTATTTTAAGTGGTTAAATAGATAGACATTCAAAATTTTATGGTTCGTAGTAATAGTTGGATTTGTTAGTGGCGAGTTGTGGGCTTCCGATTTAAAGGGTCCTGGCTACCTGCTGCATCTATTGGCTATTCGAAACGTGGGCAAAATTTGAAAAGTCTATTAATTTGATAGCTTATATAATTTTTTATCTTTTATAACTAATAGGATATTCTGTGAATGCACCGAGTAAAACGTTCACCACCTTTCATACGTTCACCACCTATAACTCGATCAACACATCTAGCCAATATTGTCGCCGTTGATTTTTCTTTAGAATCGTCATCTAGTCGACCAAGTACTCCAATTCAAATTTTCGATAATCCAATTTTTTGAACCCGACCTCACAATTGAGAATTCGGAGGATATTCAGGGACAATTCAGAGATCCTGAACCACTAATCATTCCTCCTGAACCACAAATTACTCAT